>NW_028270141.1:6171759-6471759 GCF_037043375.1 Chiloscyllium plagiosum | reverse complement strand
CTCCAGCAGGACTCTCCAAGATCTTCTCAGCCAACTTCATAAAGAAAAGACATTCATTCACCTACTTGTTTCTTGCGCAACCTGAATGCATACATTTTGTCTGCCAAGGTAAAATCTTACAATTGTATAATACCTTAAATATAATAAAATGTCCAAGGCACTTCACAGACGCAATAGCAAGTACAATTCACAAAATATAATTGATTGATTATGAAACATTTTAGGATGCTTTTAGCAAGTAATAAAGTTTTGTGAAAATGCAAGTTCCTCCTTTTAATAAATGGAGAAGGATACAACAAAATATTTAACATTTTAAAATCTTTAATTAACTTAAGCCAATATATGTTACAAATGGAAAATGTGCAAATGAATGAGTTTAGAATCCAGTTTTAATTGCTTTACATTCCTAATTTCAAAACAATAAACCTGGGTGATAATTTAAAGCAGACCTTTCAATTTTGAGTACGCTTCATGGTCTAAAAAGTTGCCATTAATTTAAGAGCTGTTCAACTTTCACGGCTAACTTTTGGGATTCTTCCATATACTGACCGAATAAGATTTGAATAGAGAAGGAATGAGTACTGGAGGGAAATGTCACTTCGGTTTGAAATTGACGTCTATGTACAAACTAAGAGTGCCAGTATACTATAATTTGCTGGACCATTGTTTTATACTTCCTCACACTGGTTAGAACAGAAACAAGCTTCCTGTAAATTACTGAGAATTTCCAGAAAATCGTGAAGAAAATCCGAAAGCAAATATGTTTCCCTGAAACTGTTGTTTAAGATGTTGGGTGATCTAAATATTTTTAAATTAATCTTGAAGGCATTTGGATTTTTTGGTAATAGAAGAATTCAGCAGGTAAACTTAGTTGCAGGTACAAGATTAATTGGAAATGGACTACATTAAAACACTGCCCCTTCACCACAACAAAAATCTTTAAATTCATTTCAGGCTAATGGATGTGAGTGAAATGAGTTTGAAGAGCCTCAATCAAATTGAAGTTGACATAAAATTGACATTAATTCAGCACCAGTTGGTCTTAAATTAGCAATTTCACTCATGTACCATTTATATTGCAGTATTTCCCATAAAAAGTGATTCTGTAATATAAGCTGGTTTCACTGGAATGAATTTATAAGGCAGAATGGATTCAGCATTGATGGAGCAAATGCCCATAAACCCATTTTGCACATGTGCAGTAGCTTATAAAAAGTTACAATCATGTTTGCAGCTTTTCCGTACTCTTTGTGGGGCTGGAGTTGATGCTGCCCTGATTGGGTTTGAAGCCAGGAGGCGAGTAGATGCCCCCTGTCACCTACTAACCCAGCCCTTGAGCTGCCTGAAATTTTCAGGGAGGTGGAGAGAGCTAGAGGCAGCCCTTATTGAGGTTATTGAGCCCAATATTGAATTATTGAGACCCTTAGGTGACCAGTTTATCTGGATCTTATCCTCCTTGCTGATATTCTACCTGGGCCACAGGAGACCTACTCCAATGGAAGTAGCTGAGCAGCTTTAGCATCCCCTTGAAAGGTCAACCCATCCCCTGGTCTATTGATCCTGTCCCTGAACCCCCTCGTTCTGTCAATGTGACCTCTGACCTGCCTGGGCTTGCCAGCACTGGGGACTCACTTTAGTTGCAGATATGGATATCCTGTTAGCTGCTACTACAGCTACTCTGGCAGTACTCAGCTGCTATTGGACAGCCTGAGGGCCAACTCCGGAGAAAGAGGTGGAGATCTCATGTTCAAACATGAAAAGTTGGTCCCTTCCCTGCTGTGGATCACCATCCCCAATTTTTGCTGTGGAACGGGGTGCTGTGCACCTGTAAATTCCAGACCATGGGTTCTTCACGTTTCAGGGAACATTCCTCGCAGGCTAGGAATGGCACATTGCCAATAAACACTGTCAGGTTTAATATTAAGCTTCCTGTGACTACAATACCCTGGTGTACTTGGTGATTTGTGTTGGGCTGGCTCTTCAGGGATAATCTTAACCGCCTCTGTCCCTGGTTAATGAAGCCTGTCTGCACACTGTTCCCAGTCATTGCTTTCTACTAAAGGAATTGGTGTCCTGCTGTCAGTCTCTCTAATCGCTCAGAGAGGGCAGATGGGATCCTGCATCGTGCATCTGTCAAAAGAGTTCTGTCTAATGAAAAGCAATATGGCAGCATCAGAGTCAACACGGCCCAAAATGAAGAGGGGATCTGAGAAGGCAGCTCTCCCCACTTCTCCCTACCCCTTGGCATTCTGCAAGACCCTGGGGGTTCCCTTCTGCTGAATCCAAGGGAACTTCTGCCTAAGGATGAAAGATGAATTGTGTGTGGGTGGAAGTCGAGGAAATCAGCCGCAGGAGTGTAGTCCCTCCAATGTGGCCTCATTGTAGTGTACCAAGGATGTAGGAAATTGGGAGGGCAGGATTGGTGCATAACAGAAAGGCCCAACACTCTGACCTGTCCAGAAATTCCCCACACAACACTCCTCAGGTTCATACACTATGGAGACCTACTCACTCCACTCTGTCCTGTACCTCACCCCTGTATCCCAAGACCCAACCGCAAATGCTCACCCTCAGCTATGGCCATGTCACCACACAGCCATCCTCCACAAAGAGTATCCCTTTGTCTTCTCCATGTTAGTTTGTCTGAACACTCACAACTCTTTGTTTATTCTCTCTGCAGGAGAAGGGAACATACAACTTGCTGAGAGACAGGGGCCAGGTCAAAAGGCTGCTAATTGGAAACTGGAAATGCATTCCCCAACTGCTGTTTTGGAAAGGAGGTCATCTCCAAGATCTAAGCAGAAATCTCTATAGACAGCCCACGACTCTTGAGCTACTGATGCTCAGAGACAGCCAATGAGTCCTGAGTCACTGATGCTCAGATACTGCCCATGACTCCTAAGCTATTGATGCTCAGACATGTTGGTAAAGATTTCCTCTGCATACAGACCCTGTGTTGGAAATCTTGCCTGTCTACAGTTCCATTTCAATGTCTATCTCATGTGCTCTGGCAGGAACATGCAGCTAAAGACAGTTTTGATGTTGTTGCTGTTCTGGTGGAACAGTGAGACATGGCTTTGGTCACTTTGCAGGAAGGTGAGGTTGCACAAGATGCTTCCATGTTCTGATGGAGGCTAGACAGATGAAACACCTTCCAATAAGTTGGCAACCACCTCTCAGGCTGTTAAGGTTATCTTTGAAGGTAAGATGTGTTTTCGACAGTTCTATCTCAATGGTCATGGCTAAAATTGACTTCTATCTTCTCAATTTCTCAGTCTCACTGAAGAAGCTCTTTTCACTGTCATCTTCATGACCCCAGTGAGTTGTTGATAGGTTAGGAAAAAGATTCAATGCCTGGGAAATCTAGGGTTCAAGGTGACAGCATCTCATAATTAGCTTCTCAACAGAGTCTTAATTACAGCCCAATTGAATGCAAAGGAATCCTGTGCTTCATTCCTGCTCTAGAGGAAGCTCCAGGAAGGAGCAGTCACATCAGATTCCTGGCCCAATGGCAGTTTATGAGACTTGTCCACCCTGTTCATCCTCGAACTTAACTGCAAAATGTCTAAGGTGATTTACCCTTTGCCTCCAAAGGCACCTAATATAATCACCTCTTCAAATGGATCTTAGATATCTATACTCACATTGTCTTACTATCTGCAGAATGGAAAAGATAAAATATATCCTGGGATCCCAAATTTCAGAGGAGCTATTTCATGTCCAGTCAGTTCTGCTATCATGCATGTTTCTGCAACTTGGATTGGCTTAAACCAATAGAAGAATTTTGACTGTTATTTGAGAACGTGTTTGCTTACCCACATTAGCTATAATTCAATTCTGACCCATTAGTTTAAATGGTGCAACGAGAATGGAACTATTCAGAACCAACTATATTAGTGACATTATTCGATACAGAAGATCAGAGTTAAGTCAAACCTAAATGATGCATGATTGAGGACCTCAGTTTGCTCCTAGTATTTTCACTATTCATGATGAAAATGAAAACTCCAATATCTCATCATCATATAATCTATCCACCTCCAAGTAATGCACTGTACCAAAAGTTACAATTACTGTATATGTGAGTATTTCACACATTCACTATACACATCATTAAAACGATCATGACTACACTGCCTACTGCGTACTATTTCAATTTGTAAAGCACCCTTTATATTTATATATCTTAAGAAATACCCACTTTGAAATGTGGCAAGAAATACTCTGTAAGAATATAGAGGAATTGTTCTGCACCTGCAATATTTCATGATCATGAGATTTGTTAGTCAATTATTTTTTGAAGTACAGACAACTGCCGAAGAGAATGATGAAAAAACTGGATTTAAATGGTGTCATGGTGTCTTCAACATCTCCCTGAACAAGCAGGAAGATAACACTTTGTAAATATTTAACTGAAGTGCTATAGCTATAGCTCTCACAGCACAATATTTTGCCACTAATTAGTGCTGAATATTCTGATACTGGAGTCCTACTGTGTGCCAAAGCAAGGAGGCATACATTTAGAGCGAAATGTTGAAAGGGCTGCCGCTCTGATGAAGATGTTAGCTTACTCTCTCTCCACGGATGCTGCCGGACCTGCTGTGGTTTCCAGCAGTTTTTGTTTTTGTTTTCAGTCTTGCTGCCAGTCTGCTTTGGTTCCTCTCCAAGAACTGTTTTTCAGTTTCTCTGTACTTTAGTCTTTAACCTTCCTATTTCAAACTACCTCAACAGCTGTATTCACAATTACATTTTCTATTCATATCTTCATTTCTCTCAATACGTCTTCTATTGTCTTGTATTGCAATCATTTTAGAACATTCAAACACTCCCTGTTCTCTAGTTAAGCATTTTACAGGAAATGTTATTTCTTCCCTTGTGCGTAAGTGCTTTCTCTCCCCTTCTGCTTTGACTCAAGTCCTTGTATGAGATTCCAATACACAACCTCGTAACTCACAGATGACAATACTGTCAACTGAGTCAAACTAGCACATGGTTTTATATATATATTGTATTGGATCGATTTTGTTACATTAACATTCTTCAAAGGGTACTAGGCAGTATTTAAAAATAACAATATCAACAGAATACTTGATGCAGTCCCCCCATTCTAATGTTGAAAGACCAACATCTGTTATTGCATTTCTTTAAGGTAGAAATAGGAGCAGTGTGGGATTTGGTAAGGCCCATTATTCAGAGTTATTTTAACAGTGCAAAACATTGTTGAATTCAACAGTTCCAATTTTTAAATAAAAACAGAAAATTCTTGAAACAATCAGCAGGACAGGCAACAACTGTGGGAAGAAGGAGAATTACTATCCAGATCAGTGATGCTTCATCAGGTTCTGCTTATACTCTGCGTTTCCCAGAGTGTGGTTTCCTACCTGAGGGTTTTTCCATGCTTAACAAAAATGAAAGCAAAACATAGGCACACTCCTGGCACCTGCAATTTTCTGTCATTTGAAAGACAGATACAAAAGTGGCTTAAATAGTGAATTCTACCCATTCAGTTTGCCTTTCTGTGTTGCTGAAGGAATTGTCTCCAAGCCACAAACAATTGGATCTTCCCTTTTGATCCAATTCCTTCAGCACCATGAGGCAGGACCTTCAGCATTAAGCTGCCAACATTATCAAAGACCCTTTGCACCCCGGTAACGATCTCTCACAACCTTTTCCTTCAGGCTGAAGATACAGAAGCCTGAACACATGCACCAGCGGTTCAGGGACAGCTTACTCCTGGCTGCCATTAGGCTGTTGAATGAACACTAGCCTCAAATAACTCTGACCTTGTTAACATTGCTCTCTCTTGTACGTCCTGTGCAATGTTATCTGTACATCTTTTATTCTGTACATCCTTACTTACTCTGATTTGCTTGTACTGCTCGTAAACAAAGCTTTTCACTGTACTTCGGTACAATGACAATAAATCAATTTATCAATCTTCATGACTATCCTTTTGACTGGAAGCCCTATTAAACAGCACTATTAAAGGCAGTACTTGGCTGAACTTTGAACTTCCAGCCCTCCAAGTGTGCTACAAATAAATCTATCCTCCCCTGCATATTCTAAATCATGCACATTCTGCCTGCTGTCAGGTTATGAGCATAGGTGTGCCCATATCAGGTCCAGTACATGCCCTGTTTTGCCTTCTAACAAAGTCAGGATTGATATTTTTGCTTGCAGACTCATCTGGGATTCTCAAGCAACTTGAGCAGGCCTGGTGCACAAATGCACTGGTCCCTTCTCCAAAGGGGTGCTGCTATAATAATTAAGTTTCTCCTCATCTTAAACAAAAAGAAAATAATCAGTGAATCATGATGGTGAGCTGCTCCAATTATGGTAATTATGGTTTTGTTAGAGCAACCTCAACCCCTTTGTTGGGGGATCCCAATCCCCAAATGTTGATTCATATAAACCTCTGATGGTTTGCTGCCAGTTTTACCTTGAACACACCCATTGTATCATCTGGGATGTGGAAACAATACTTTTGTCTCGTGTGTTAAACGTTTTATTGTGTTCCAAACAAGAAGGGATATATTTCTATATTGGGTGGAAACTGTGTTTTACACTCTACAATTGATAGGGAATCTTTGGTTCCAATTTTATTCTTCTCTAAGACCCGTTTTGCAATTGTTCTATGCAAACATTGTAACTATCTTTCCTAAACAACAGTACCTCAACCATTGTATTCACAACCTTATATGTTTTGCAAATACTTTTAATTTCTCTTATTATGACTTCTATTTTTAATGTTATGATCACTTTAAATATTCCTGTTTTCCATTTAGCCATTTTATAGAACATTTAATTTCTCCCTTATGTGTGTGCTATTTTCCCTTGTAAATGCTCTTTTCATTTGTAAAATGTTCCAGTTCTGTCAAAACGTCCACACCTAAAATCTTAGCATATCAGTTCTCTCCACAGATGCTGCCTGACCTATTTGATGATTCCAGCATTTTTGCTTTTGTTTTAAACTTCTAAATAGTTTAGTTTTGAGTTTCATAAACATCCTGATTGGTTTCTATGCCCATGGCAGATACACAGTTAATCCAAACAATAAATCAAACTAAGTCTTAATCAGAATAACATACATTAAACAGTTGTCCTGTTTCTAGCAATGGTGACCTGATAGATTTCTTTCCTTTTCCATGGCTTATTTCCACTGAATTTGCTATCACAGAGCAGTTTTATTAGTCTTTTATTTCTTCAATAGAAATGTCATGTGTAAACAGTTCACTAAAACAGTTCAAATACTGGGAATACTTTTGAGCTGCATCAAAGGTTATAGGATTAGCCAAAGATGTTGTAAAACATGCAAAAATGTTTTATGTTAGAACCCTTTTGTATGAAAGAAGTATAAATTCAGAAATAGCCTTTTGAGATGTCCACATTTAGATACACTTTGAATTGACACCATAACTAATACATGAATCCTGATGGAAGTAAAACTGGGGAATTATAAACAATATTCACTTACACATCTATATTTGGTAATGTTTATAGGTTAGCTGACAATATGCCTACCTTATGTGACTTTTCAGGCAGCAGCTTTATTGGTTTTATTTTGAATTGCTAATCACATTAATACCTGATGGATTGTTATGGAGTTAAAGGGCAGAACATAAAGTGTATGGTAAATGTTGGATGTCACCATGGTTTCTGCACCTTGTTTAACGGACAGAAGCTAACTGGATTTATGATACATATACACGTGTCAGTTCTCTGCTGGCTTGATTTGATGTTGCACTGGACTGAGAAACAGATTCTCAAAATAACTGATAGCTTTATCCTTCGCTGTTACTGATTTAAAGAGGAAAAATATGCTTCTCTGCAGTATTTAGTTCTCTACTGTCACAGAACCGTGTAAAACTGTCACACAGGCAAAATGCTTAGAGCATAAGGTATGTGAAGAGTCAACAGAAAACACAACACAAAAAATGTTGTGTTCACAAACACTGATTGAACACGTGCTGGTCTCTAATATATCATAACACATTAACTATCTACCCCTCTGTCCACCTTTAGGATATTCCTTAACTTGTTCTTTTGGCCATTCACTGTTGGTCTTAATATATCTATGTCAAATTTTATTTCCTAACATTGCTTTGAAGCACCTTGGGACATTTTACAACATTAAAGGTGCTATATAAATGTAAGTTGTCACTAAATGAGAGATGCTAAGACACTAAAATTGTGGCTGGATGAGTTGAAATATGAGTGATGATCTTTTGGGGTCAAGTTATGATTTCTTGTGCTCTCTTGATGCCACATGGTTTAAAAAGATCATGTCAAACAAATGGTGATTAAGTGATTGCTACTTTGGTCTTTTAAAAACTGTTGTGATTGCATAAAATATGCAAGGAGTTTGAGGCATTTAAAAAGAGAAGAAAGAAATAAGAAATACTTGCACTTTTGGATGTTAGGAAGAAAGAGGACTTCAGCAGCTCCATAGCAACATTAAGATAGAAAGATGTTGAGTTTCGAACAGTACACTGTAACATGCAGTGAAATATTAATGTGAAATCTTTTTCCTTCCCTTTTTCAGATTGCTTTTGTTGCCCAAGCATAATGTTTCCTTCACGCTAATGTCTTCCTCAAGCATGCTTAACTGTAGACCCGTCTAGAAATGGGATAATCTCAATTCTTTGGTGCCTTAAACCTTGGGATCAGCAATCAAGGAGAAGATTAACTTTCCACAAAGTTCCTGATGTAGCCTTAATGAATAATCCATGGAAACTGGTGGGAAAAGTAACAGACTTTTTAAACTGATTTCCACAGACCTTTATAGTTGTGGATAACTGTTGAGAAAATATTTCAGTGTATTACCATACAGTATTAGACTAATAACACATGGAAACAGACCCTTCAGTCCAACTCATCAATGCTGACCAGATATCCTAAATTAATCTAGTCCCATTTGCCCTTGGCCCATTACCCTCCTTATTCATTGGTCCAACCTTGCCCTTTCCTGCAGCATAGAAGTACCTAACTATTATGTGAAGAATATGTAAAGCTCATTCACTATGGAATAAGAAATTTTATTTGATTTGAATTTAAATTTGTGACTGTATCTTTGTGGTCTGGTGATCAGATAGTGATGTTGCTAAAAACTATTGAAATATCTTCTGGAATTAACATAGATAACTGGAACAGGAGAACAAAAAGAAACAATTTGTTTGATTTAATGTTCATGGGACAGAAAACTGAACAAACAGGGACAATAATGGTTAATGCCTGTAATTGCTGTTAACATGTTTATCTAAAAATGAATTACTAAAGTTTAGCTGCCTTTGGTATCAAATGGAATCAATTCAATTTTTATTCATCCCAGGATGTGGGCATGTCTGGCTAGGTCAGCATTTATTACCCATTCCTAATTGCCCAGAGAACATTGCTGTGGGTCTGGAGTCACATGTAGACCAGGTGGCAATTTCCTTCCCTAAAGGACATCAATGCACTAAATGAGTGTGTTTCAACAATCAACAATGGATTCATGGTCATCACTAGACTCCTAATATCAGATTTAATTTAAAAAATTGAATTCAAATGCCACCATCTGATATGCTGGGATTTGAACCAGTATCTGGAGAACATCACCTGGGTCTCTGGAATAATAGCCCAGCAACAATGCTACTAGGCCAACTCCTCCCCAAGTGGGGATGGCTAAGCCTGCAACCATTTCCTGTACTCATCTTTGTCGCTGGCTGACCCTCGATTCAAGGATGATGTTGACTCAGGGTTTGTGAGTTTCTGAACTGGCCTTTCCTGTGACTGTGCACTGATTCTCGACAGATGGGGCAGGATGTCCCATGAGGTAGCAGGATCTGTAGAGCAGCAACTGCTTCCTTTCCTTTCCTTCTCTGGTGCTGCCAAGCCTCATCATTAAAGCTTCTGAACACAAAGCATGATGCAGAGTAATGGGCAAGCTGTCATCATTCACAGTGACCAATAGCAACCGGCAGCTCCCAGTCATGAATGTCAAGATTGTTACGCTTGATGCAAACATTCAGAATGTCTGAAGAATTTTGTCTGTCCTTCCAAGGAACTTCAGCCATTTGAGAGTTGAGAGAACAATCCTGTCGGAGTGCTAATTTTTGGCCGTCCAGATGTAGCACATTTACCTCCCATACACTTCCTCACACACTACTTCCTACATGGATTCCGTTCCATTCTCCCAGTTTTTCCATCTCTGAAGTATTTGTTCCAATGATGTCACCTTCCAATGGCTTGTCTCTGACATGTCCTGCTTTGTCCTCAACCAGAGACCTGCCCCCACTCCCCCACCCCCAAACATGTATGGGCCTTTAAACATGCCTGGCCCATTGTCCACACTTCTACCCTCATCCTTTCTCCTCCTTCCCAGAACAGCAACCCTTCATCCACAATTTCCATCCTGCTAGTCACTGCATTCAAAGGATAATCTTCTGCCATTTCTGCCTGCTCAGCAGGAATACCATCACCAACATTATAGTCATAGAGGTTTATGGCATGGAAACAGGCCCTTCGGTCCAACGTGTCCATGCCGCCCAGTCTCCACAATTAAACTAGTCCCATTGGCCTGCATTTGGTCCACATTCCTCCAAATCTCTCCCATCCATGTACCTATCTCACCACCCTCTATGTAAAAAAATTGTCCCTCTGGACCCTTCTTTATCTCTCTCTCTCTCCTCTCACCTTAAACCTATGCCCTCTAGTTTTAGACTCCCCTACCATAGGGAATGTTAGCAATGCACAGGGATCACTCCATCTGTGATATCCTGGTCAACTTCCAGATGCAGCAGTATTTTACTTGGACTTCCTTCAGTTTAGCTTGTTGGATTCACTGCAACATAATATAGTCTCACAATAACTCAATATTGAACTCCACAACTTCAGAATGTGACATTTTTGTTTGAATGTTTATGTTAAAATATTTTGAACTGTCTTCAGTACAGAGCTTCATTTTATTTTCACTTCTTTTGTGCAATAACAATACGATCTATTGTTAAAGAACATTTGAAGCCTTGTGTGAGTCTGTTTCAGTAACAAACACCTCAAAAGTCAACATTTGGTTCATCAAAACGGTTTCATTTTGATGTCATACTAGTTCTGTATTACCATCCTAACACAATTTTCCTGGGTCCACAGCTTTTCAACGTTTATGTGAACAATTTGGATGTGAATGTATAAGGTATATTTAGAGTGTTTGCAGGTGATACCTAAATAGGTGGTGTGGTGAACAGTAAAGAAGGTTATCTCAGAATGCAGTGGGATCTTGATCAAATGGACCAATGGGCTGAGGAGTGGCAGATGAATTTTAATTTAGATAAATGCGAGGGGTTGCATTTTGGAAAGGTAAATCAGGGCAGGGCTTATACACTTAATAGTACGGTCCTGGGACGTGTTGTTAAACAAAGAGACCTTGGAGTGCAGGTTCTTAATTCCTTGAAAGTGGAGTCGCAGGTAGGCAGGGTAGGGAAGAAGGCATTTGGCACACTTGTCTTCATTTGTTAGAATCTGGATATAGGAGTTGGAATGTCATGTCGCTGTACAGGACATTGATGAAGCTATTTTTGGAATACTGCGCACAATTCTGTTCGCCCTTCTACAGGAAAGATGCAGCTAACCCTGAGAGATTTACAAAGATGTTGTCCACACTGGAGTGTTTGAGTTATAGGGAGAGGCTGAATAGGCTGGGGTTATTTTCCCAGGAGTGCTGGAGGCTGAGGGGTGACCTTTTAGAGGTTTATCAAATCATGAAGGGCATGGATAGGGTAAATAGCCAGGGTAGGGGAATGCATAAGTTTAAGGTAAGAGGGGAACGATTTACAAAATACTTGATGGGTAACTTTTTCACCCAGCAAATGGTGTATGTAAGAAATGATTGGCCAGAGGAAGTGACAGAGGTTGCTGTGTAGGTGGAAATTAACCATGGAAATCCAGGGTTACAAGGATGGGGTGAGTCTGGGTAGGAAGCTCATTGGAGGGTCTGTGTAGACCAATGGGCCGAATGGCCTGCTTCCACATTGTAGAGATTCCATGTACAGCAAATAATGCAAAATTTAAATGTGAAAGTTAATACTTCTGATAGTAATAATTTTTATTCAAAACTTGCACAGTGGGGTCTTAGAACCTGTAGAAACTTTCATCATTAACTTCTCATCTAAGACCTAGGTCTCAATTTGTAACTTATCCATCTGAATATCATTTTGGAACATTATCAAACAATTTGCAACCTCGGTTCATACATCTCTCCGTTCTGAAGACATTTTATAATAATCTAAGCTATTAACTATCACTAAGGGGAAACCAACAACTGTGAAATCAACTAAACTTGCCTTTTCAGAAATTTGTGATTGAAAGTACATCAGCCAATCCCCAGAGAATGGGTCTGTTGTGTAAATATATCATTTTACCTGGGAAAGATGTGCTAATTCACAAATTACATAAATGCCATGCTTAACTTTTCACAGCCAAGAGGAGTAATCATTAGATAGATTTATGTTTGGTCCTTACATCAGTTGATTTAATCCAGATGTTTAAGAATGAATCATTAACTATTTCAATAGTTACTGTTCCTTTTAGCCTACAGCTGCATTCTGATTAATTAAGCATTCCAATTGATTATTGATTTTAGTGAAGTATTTATTTCATTACTATTAGTAATTTCATAACTCAGCGATGTGGTAATGGTTTTATCAGGGTTTACGTTACTGCTGTTTTAATTATAATCATAGAATGGTGACAGCACAGAAGGAGGCCATTTGATCTATCATGCTCATGCTGGCTCTTTTTAAGAACTATTCAGCTAGATCCATTCCCCTGCCTTGTCCATGTGACTGTCTAAAATTTCTCCCTTCACGTAATCGTCCAACTCAGTGGGAATTGTGGGAATAAGTACAAAGCACAGTCACTGGTTTGGTTTCAGGCCTGAGGTAAGCTAGCTCCTGGTATTTATTTCAATATTTTCAGTGCGTTTTGCACCTATTGTGGGCAGGACGAAGGAGCAGATAGGGTGTTGGAGAGGCAGGTAGGACTGCTATCTCAACAACTGGCTATTAATGAATGAGGATCAATGCGTGTGGAGGTGGCATGCAGTTAAACTCATCCATACGACTGAACACAAACACCCCATTCTCCTCCTGCTGGTTAACAATTCTGGTTGGCTCCCAACATGATCCATATCATCAGAACAGACTGCATGGTACTGAAGCAGGCAGCAGGACCTGACAAGACCGAAGTAACTCAACAGTAATGGAGGGACCCGCGAATGAAGAATTGGTAATGCCACTGAACATCAAAGCGGAGATACAGTAAAAAAAAACCTGTGGATGCTGGAAATCAGGAACTAAAACAGAAATTTCTGGAAAAACTCAGCAGGGCTAGCAGTATCTGTGAAGAGAAGTCAGAGTTTTGGGTCCGGTGACCTTTCCTCAGAACTAATGGTAGCTGGGAAAAAGTTGTTTTTTTATGCAGAAAATAGGATGGGGGGACGGGGTAAGGAGTAAAGGATAAGTGGAGATAGGGCTCAAAGAGAGAGAAGAACTGTTGAACAGATAAAGAAGTGGATAATGGTCAGCCTGGGAGAATGAATAGCTATTAATGGGGACTGTTAGAGGCTAACAATGGGTTGTGGGTAATAGAAGACCATGTGATAACAAGGCTTGGTGTGAGGAGGTGGGGTAAGAATATTCAATTATATTCAGATTTAATTATATCCAGTCTTGTTAAAGAAAGTCATTGATGAACCTTTCTATGTCACAAGCGTTACTTGCTATTTATTGGGCCAAACTGAATGTTATCTAGGTCTTGCTGAACACAGGGATGAACTAATTTAGTGCCTGAGGGATTGTGAAGGGTACTGAATGCTGTGAAACCATCAGCAAACATCTCCACATCTAACCTTATTCTAGTTGGAATGCTATTACTGAAGCAGCTGAAGATAGTTGGGCCTGAGACACTACCCTGAGGAATCCCTACAGTGATGTCCTGGGGCTATCATGATTGGCCTCAAACAACACAAACCATCTTCCTTTGTGCGAAGTATGACTCCAACCAGTGAAGAATCTACCCTTTGATTCCCATTGACTTAAATTTTAGTCAGGATCCTGATACCACAATTGTTCAAATTTCACCATGATACCTAGCACAGTCACTCTCACTTTACCTCTGGAATCTGATTATTCCCTCCATGTTTTGATCAAGGCTATAATGAGGTCTGAAACTGAGCAGTCTTGGAAGAACCCAAACTGAGCATCAATGAGAAGATTGCTATATGTAAGATAGCCCTGGGCAGTTTTCAGCATTGTTGTCTCAATGTCAGTTTTATTAGTATATTAGAACAATATTAGAACAATAGAGAGACACAGACAGATCTGGATCACACATCTTCAGTATTACATTGTCTCCACTTTTTCTAATGTGTTCTGCCACTTCATTATGGAGTGAATTGAATTGGCTGAAGACTCGCATCAGGAAGAGGTCACATTGCAACATCTACTCAGCATTTATGTTTGAAAATGCTTCAGTTTTCAGTTTCCTGTTTGCACTGACATGCTGATGGGATGTTTGTGGAGCATCCTCTGATGAGTTGTTTAATTACCCATTGCCATTCATGATTGGATGTGGCAAGAACACAGAGCTCTGATTTGATCTCCTAGTTGTGAGGTTGCTTGTTTTGTCTTTAGCATGCTGCTTCCAATATTCAGTATTCACGTAGCCCTGCACTGCAACTCCACCTCACTTCACTTTTAGGTATAGTTGGTGCCACTTCAGACATTCACCTGATTGGGCCAAGGTTGGTCCCTGTCCTGATAGTAATGGAAGAGTGAGAGATAATACCTGGCCATATTGTCAGGGCTTGTGATGGGGTATAATTCTGCTGCAGTTAAATGTTTGAGGAACACTAGTTTTAATTAATGTGTAAAAAACAAGATTTTGTACAGTAAATACATCAGTGAACATAATTCAAAAGAATATTCATCCATGTCATGTCACAGAATCATGGAATGCTTACAACACAGGTTATTTGGCCCATCAGACTGGATTTTTGTGGGACCAGTTTGGCTAATCCCATGCTCTTTCCCTTTCCCTGTAGCCCCACCATTCATTTTTCACTTTTCACATAATTTATACAATTTCCTTTTGAATGTTTCTGATTGAATCCTCCACTGCATTCTTAGGTATTGCATTCCAAATCCTAAAAGCTCACTTCATAAAAGCGTTCTTTTTCAAATCACCTTTAATTGTTCTGCCATATGCCTTATACCCTTCTCAAACCTTCTACCAAGAGAAACAATTTCCCTATCTAATCCATCTAAATGCTGCACGATTTCGAATATTGCAGACCAACACCCCCTGCCTCCATCTGCTCCTCTGTAGACCTTCTATAATGTATCGATCTAGGGATAAGGTGGGGTGGTAATGTTACTGGACCAGTAATCCAAAGACCCAGGCTAATGCTTTGGGGATGTGAGTTCACATTGCACCATGATGATTGCTTAAATATTAATTCATAAATTAATTAAAAGCTAGTATCACAAATGGTGACATTTCAACCCAACTATCGTGAAAAAAAAACTGATTTATTAATGTCCATTAGGGAAGGAAATCTGCCATCCAGCTGGACTAATCTGGCCTACATGTGACTCAGGATTCATAGCAGTGTGTTTGACCCAAGCAAACTATTCCAACCTACAATGGAAAAGTCAAAAACGAATAAAACTCTTTATCCAATGTTAACTGTGGGTGACCAAATGGACTTCAGATGATGCAAAAACACAGCTCACCACTGTTGCCCAGTTACTGCCCTCAACAACAGTTATTGGCTCAGCACAAAGAGGCTAAGAATCAACTAACCACTACCTTCATTAGTTTAGTTAAACTAGACATACAATTCACACCATCTGGTTAGGAGAATGTTAACAGCAGGCATGCGATTCATACAAGGCTAAAATCCTAATGCATTCCCATTGAGTTTGACTTTCCCGGAACAATCAACAAAGATAACGGCCAATACCCAAGAACAGACCACCCTACCACCAATACCATACCACCCACGTAGATAGGGTTGTTAAGAAGGTGTTAGTTTTTATTAGTAGAGGGATCGAGTTTCGGAACCATGAGGTCAGCTGCGCAAAACTCTGGTGCAGCCCGACTTGAAGTATTGTTTGCAGTTTTGGTCACTGCATTATAGAAAGGATATGCAAGTTTGGAAAGGGCTCAGAGGAGATTTACTCAGATGCTGCCTGGTATGGAGGGAATGTCTTACGAGGAAACATTGCGGAACTTGAGGCTGTTTTCGTTAGAGAGAAGAAGATTGAGAGGTGACTTAATTGAGACATATAAGATAATCAGAAGGTTAAGTTGGATGGACAGTGAGAGCCTTTTTCCAAGGATGGTGATGGCTAGCATGAGGAGATATAGCTTTAAATTGAGGGGTGATAGATATAGGACAGATGTCGGAGGTAGTTTCTTTACTCAGAGAGTAGTAAGGGTATGGAATGCTTTGCCTGCAACAGTTGTAGACTTGGCTACTTTCTGGGCATTTAAATGGTCATTGGATAGGCATATGGATGATAATGGAATAGTGTAGGCTAGATGGGCTTCAGATTGGTTCCACAGGTCAGTGCAACATTGAGGGCCAAAGAGCCTGTACTGCGCTATAATGTTCTATGTTCTGTGTTCTATGGAAGTTCGCACTGGCTAGTTGATTTCTCCCAGGTCTTGGGGTCCTCTCCACATTTCCAAGTGTGAGGTCCACCACTTTGCGAAGGATGCTCTCTGGAGTTTTTGCTGATGACAGCACACCAAAATCCTTCATTCTTATCCTTTTTCCTTATCTTCCCGAACAGTGGTGTCTTGTTCTTTTTGGTTCAGACTCATTTGAGCGCCGGTGTCTTTCCACGACACGCTCAGTTCAAAGACACGCTTAGGACGCCCTCGTTACTCTTCTACCAAATAAAGATTTCCCCGTTATGCCATCCCTCAGGGCTGAACCACCTCCAACCGGCTTGGGCCAGCAGCCAGGGCTCAGGGAACGTCAGTTCACAGCTGCTGTTGTTATGTATGTGCAACCTCTGGCTAACACCACCAACTTCTCAATGGTGATTAGGGAATAGGCAACACCAACATCCACATTCCATGAAAGAAGGAAACAAAACTGAATTACTTGAAACCTTTCTCTTAATTTCTCTCCTGCATTCTCTCCAATGTCATTGCATCTTTTTTTTATGCTGTATCCTGAGTTGGGCATGATATTCTAGTTGAGGTTGACCAAGTATTTTATAAATTCTCAGCATAATCTTCTTCCTTTGTATTGTGTGTTTGATCTCTATTTGTAAAATCTAGGATCTCTCATTAACCACTCTCTCAACCTCCTCTGCCCAGTGAACACTCCCAGTCCCTCTGCTCCTTTCAGAGTTGTGCCCTTTAGTTTGTATTGCCTTCCCATCAGAGTTTCATCATTTCACAACTCAGTTTCATTCCCCTGATTTTTTTTGTTTAAATTGTTTCACATAGACCAGCATTTATTACCCGTCTCTCATTAACTTAGAGGCTATAAGTTTGGACTCACATGCAAGCCAAACCAGAAAAGGATGGCAGATTTCCATTCTGAGGAAGGGTTACTGGACCCAAAATGTTAACTTTGATTTCTTTCCACAGAAGCTGCCAGACCTGCTGATTTTTCCAGCAATTTCTGTTTCTGATTTCCAGAAGTTCTTTGTTGAGCAGATTTCCTTGCTCCATTATTATGACAATTGATAATGGTTACACAGTCACCATATTGATTCCAGATTTATATTGTTTCATATAATCCCTACAGTGCGGAAACAGGCCCTTCAGCCCACCAAGTCCACACTGACCCTCTGAAGACTATCCCACCCAGACCCATTCCCCATTACTCCAGATTTTATCCCTGACACATCCGTGAACACAATGAGTAATTTAGTATAGCAAATTCACCTTACCTGCACATCTTTGGATTGTAGGAGGAAACCGGAGCACCCAGACGAAACCCACGCAGACACAGGGAGAATGTACAAATTCCACACAGACAGTCACCTGAGGCTGGAATCGAACCCGGGTCCCCGGCGCTGTGAGGCAGAAGTGTTAACCACTGAGTCGCTGTTCTGCCCTTGAATTCAAACTTCACCCAGTGCCATGTTGGGATTCGATCCCAGTGACAATATCACTTGGGGCATTACCTCCCTTGTTCAGCCATGCCATTAACCCAACACTCTCCTCTTCAGAAGTTTTCTTGTCATCAAAAATTTTGAAAATGTGTCCTGCATATCTCCGCCTAAGTCATTTGTGCTTATCAAAAGAAAAACAACAGTTTCTGTACCAATCTCTGAGAATACAACATATATTGACCATGACTTTGTTTTCTGTCAGGAGAAAGTGAGGACTGCAGATGCTGGAGATCAGAGCTGAAAATGTGTTGCTGGAAAAGCGCAGCAGGTCAGGCAGCATCCAAGGAGTAGGAGAATCGACGTTTCGGGCATGAGCCCTTCTTCAGGAATGAGGAGAGTGTGCCAAGCAGGCTAAGATAAAAGGTAGGGAGGAGGGACTTGGGGGAGGGGTGTTGGAAATGTGATAGGTGGAAGGAGGTTAAGGTGAGGGTGATAGGCCGGAGTGGGGGTGGGGGCGGAGAGGTCAGGAAGAAGATTGCAGGTTAGGAAGGTGGTGCTGAATTCGAGGGTTGGGACTGAGACAAGGTGGGGGGAGGGGAAATGAGGAAACTGGAGAAATCTGAGTTCATCCCTTGTGGTTGGAGGGTTCCGAGGCAGAAGATGAGGCGCTCTTCCTCCAGCCGTCGTGTTGCTATGCTCTGGCGATGGAGGAGTCCAAGGACCTGCATGTCCTTGGTGGAGTGGGAGGGGGAGTTGAAGTGTTGAGCCACGGGGTGGTTGGGTTGGTTGGTCCGGGTGTCCCAGAGGTGTTCTCTGAAACATTCCGCAAGTAGGCGGCCTGTCGCCCCAATATACAGGAGGCCACATCGGGTGAAGCGGATGCAGTAAATGATGTGTGTGGAGGTGCAGGTGAATTTGTGGCGGATATGGAAGGATCTCTTGGGGCCTTGGAGGGAAGTAAGGGGGGAGGTGTGGGCGCAAGTTTTGCATTTCTTGCGGTTGCACGGGAAGGTGCCGGGAGTGGGAGGGAGGAGGTGTAGTCTAGGTAGCTGTGGGAGTCGGTCGGTTTATAGTAAATGTCCGTGTTGATTCGGACGCCCGAGATAGAAATGGAAGGGGAGGGAGGAGTCTGAGACGGTCCAGGTAAATTTGAGGTCGGGGTGGAAGGTGTTGTTAAAGTGGATGAACAGTTCAATCTCCTCATGGGAGCACGAGGCAGTGCCAATACAGTCTTCGATGTAGCGGAGGAAAAGATGGGGGGTGGGGCCAGTGTAGTTGCGGAAGATGGATTGTTCCACATATCCTACGAAGAGGCAGGCATAGCTGGGGCTCATGCGGGTGCCCATGGCTACTCCTTTGGTTTGGAGGAAGTGGGAGGATTGGAAAGAGAAGTTGTTCAGAGTGAGGACCAGTTCAGTCAGTCGAAGGAGGGTGTCAGTGGAAGGGTACTGGTTGGTACGGCGGGAAAGGAAGAAGCGGAAGGCTTTGAGTCCTTCGTGATGGGGGATGGAGGTGTATAGGGACTGGATATCCATGGTGAAGATAAGGCTTTGGGGACTGGGGATGCGAAAAACGTGGAGGAGGTGGAGGGTGTGGGTGGTGTCCCGAACGTAGGTGGGGAGTTCTTGGACTAAGGGGGACAGGACCGTGTCGAGGTATGCAGAGATGAGTTCGGTGGGGCAGGAGCAAGCTGAGACAATGGGTTTGCCGGGGCAGTCAGGTTTGTGGATTTTGGGCAGGAGGTAGAAACGTGCGGTGCGGGGTTGTGGGACTACGAGGTTGGAGGCGGTGGATAGGAGATCCCCTGAGGTGATGAGGTTATGGATGGTCTGGGAGATGATGGTTTGGTGGTGGGAGGTGGGATCATGGTCAAGGGGGCAGTAGGAGGAGGTGTCCGCGAGCTGGCATTTAGCCTCAGCGGTGTAAAGGTCGGTGCGCCAAATTACTACCGCGCCTCCCTTGTCTGCCGGTTTGATAGTGAGGTTGGGGTTGGAACGGAGGGAGTGTAGGGCTGCACATTCTGAGGGTGAGAGGTTGGAGTGGGTGAGAGGGGTGGAGAAGTTGAGGCGGTTAATGTCGCGGCAGCAGTTGGCTATGAAGAGATCGAGGGCAGGTAAGAGGCCAGCACGGGGTGTCCAGGTGGATGGGGTGTGTTGGAGGCAGGAGAAGGGGTCGTCATAGTCCGTCCTCCCTACCTTTTATCTTTGCCTGCTTGGCACATTCCTGAAGAAGGGCTCATGCCCGAAACATCGATTCTCCTGCTCCTTGGATGCTGCCTGACCTGCTGCGCTTTTCCAGCAACACATTTTCAGCTTTGTTTTCTGTCAGCCAAGTCTGAATCCATGCTGCCATTCCCCCTGTTATTTCATAGGCTTTAACTTTGCTGAAAAGTCTGTTATGTGCCACTTTATCAACCAAATGATTTTAACATCTTTAATAGTCGTGGCTGTAATCCTGACTAGTACTGAAATCTTAATAATGATAATAGCATGGGAACCTAAATAATTATGAGGGCCTGTGCCTTCAGTTCTGAGTTCAGCCTTCACTGATCAGCACCATCAGAAAGGATTTTACTTTTACAAGGTCCACAGAGGATAAGCAATTAATGTAAAATGGAATGGGATTACACACTGGTTGCACTTGTACAAATTCCAAGCCGCTGTCCCAAAATAAATTTATGTGACGTTTGACAGCATCAAAAGAAGAGATCAATTTGTGCCTCCAAAAAGTGGGAAATTTGCTTCACTCCATGATTAAGCAGGTGGTGTGGAGAAATCGTTTCTTTAAAGGAATTACTTTATCTGTTTACAACTTTTGTCGAAAATCCTGGTCTTTCTTTGAATCAATGAAAAATGACAGTCTGAGACCTGTGATGCATCACTATAAAAGAGACCTGACATTCAGTTCAGTCAATTCTCAGGAGGTGTACATCAAAAAGGAAAAATGTGATGGATCCAAGCCTTTAATATCTGACTGATATGGTGATCTCACTTCAATTTAATTCCTTTTACTTCATTCCATTGGTTGGAATCTTGCCAGAATCATCACCACCTTGCCCTACAGGACAAGCTCAAGAGACAAGAAGGCAGGATTCTGCCAACAAAAGCTATCATGCTTTATATCTTCCTGGTATAAATCAGCCTACCTCCTCTGCTGTATACATGCAAAGTATATACTCGGATCAGATCCAGATCTCAGGCAGTACTAGCAAACTTGTATCCCTGATCTATAATAAGTGCCATTAGTAACATCTCAGTGCAACACTTGCTAATTATTCTCTGTATGGTCTATTAAACCTTTGCCATAATGGTGAAATTCTTCCTGAGCTTGATTCTATATTAGATTTAGCGCTTCATAATTCCTGAGAACTGATTAGTAGTCAGTGAACTTTGGGGCTGTAGCCATCATTGTGTAGTTACATTTCATACTGTATTAGAGACTGGAGCCAAAAATAATAGCATAAAGATGCATGACGTTAGGAGAGCGAATTCTGACTTATGAGGAAAGCTCCAGGGAAGATTAAGTGGGAAGTAGAACGAGAAAATAAACAGCAGAGGAAAAGCGAAACATTCAAAAAACATTTGAAGGGATGTGGAACGGAAGTTTGTCCCTATGAGAAGCAATAACAGCAAGATTATAACAAGTTAACAAGGAGATTAAAACAAAGCAAAATCCCAAACAAATATCTTTGCCAGCACTCATTTATGAACAGATATCCTTCAGGTATTGTTAAAATACACCTTGAAATATGTCTTTTGGATTTTAAGAGCTATACACAACAGAATGCAAATCACTGTGTCACAATCCTTGAAGGAAAGACCCCCCTCAATGGTAAAGGGACCACAGATGTAACATTAATTTACAGACCAGCTTGAGTTCCCACAGAGTGCTGAGAAAGCAGATCTTATCCAGAGGAGCAGATGGAGAATTGCTACTGTTGGCCTCAGTATCTGTACAAATCAACTGTGTGCCTGATTCCCCAATACTGGTTGTCTTTCAGTGACCCCTCACTCTCCCCCTTGCTGAAAGTAATATATTGTTTTTTTTTACAAAAACTACAAATGATGGAAATCTGAATGACAGATAGAATACACTGGAAATGTTTAGGCAGTCATGTGAAGAGGGAAAAGCAAGTTCTGATGTTTATGGCATAAATCCTTCTTCACAGCGTGGTTGGCACAGTGGCTCAGTGGTTAGCACTGCTGCCTCACAGTACCAGGTATCCGGGTTCGGTTCCGGCCTTGGGTGACTGTCTGTGTGGAGTTTGCATGTTCTCCCCGTGTCTGCGTGGGTTTCCTTAGGGTGCTCTGGTTTCCCCTGCAATCCATAGACGTGCAGGTCAGGTGAATTGGCCGTGTCAAAATGCCTGTAGTGTTGGGTTCATTAGTCAGGGGTAAATAGAGAGTAGGGGATTGGGTCTGGGTGGGTTACTCTTCAGTGTGGTGTGGTTGGTGTGGCCTTGTTGGGCTGAAGGGCCTGTTTCCATACTGTAGGGAATCTAATCTAATCACATTCCTGAAGGTTTTGAGACAAACAGAATTTTTGGAAAGATCAGGAAAAGAAGAAACAGGAAAATGAGAAGACAGAGAGTAAAATAGCTCCAGAGAGGCCAGTATCCCATTACCAATTCCCCCTTTATTTACACATGGAGAATCCTTGACACTGATCCAGCTCCCTCAGAGCCAGCTCTCAAAGTGAACAGAACCTCTGACACTCCTGTTTATAGCTTTCAGCCAGGGCTTCCTGATTGGATCAGGTTAACAGCCCCAGTGAACTCACATCCGATAAGGTCCAGCTGACTGACCTTGCATAGTCTCAACAGAGAGAACCAATAGATATTCATACCTGGGTGAATTCATGTGCGGCGACCTATACATTCATAAAAGCAAATGATGGATATGAATGCTCATTTGGACTTGGAAGTAGAATATGGAAAGAGAGGGGGAGGAGAGAATATTAAACTGAAGGTACGTAAATACCAAACAGAAGATGAGGAGAACAATAAGTCTAAATCATGGGCTCTTAACAAAAATCTCCAATGAAATGCCAACCCTCTTATTGGACACTGTACACGGAAAGGAAAGTGTGGCTTTCAACTCAGAAGTTGATGATGTCAAACTTGAGATCAGGAGGCAACAGTGCATCCAACAAAACACAACTAAATATGATCAATCCAGAGTGACAAAACAGTTCAATTGTGCATCAGTTGAAGACACTGTTCTCTCAGCACTGTGACCTGAGTTCAAATGCATTCAAGATTGATAGGATGAACATTTTCATGCTCTTTTCCTCTATTAAATATTCTACAAAAAGTCAGGTTTGGGCAGGTACAACCTGATGATCTATTCTGCTCCATCCACATCGACACTATGGTCAAGAAAATATACCAGAGCTCTAATTTCTTCGAAGGATAAGGGAATACAGCACATCCACAATGACTCTCAGCAATTTTTCTAGATTCACAACAAAAAGCATCCTCTCTGGAAACATCATAACTTGGTATGACAATTCGCCTGTCCAAGACTGCAAGAAATTACAGAGAGTTGTGAAAGCATACAAGTCCATCACAAAAACCAGGCTTCCATACATTGACTCTGTCTACACTTCTGGCTGCCTCGAGAAAGTAGCCAACATCATCAAAGACCCTCCCACCTTGGTTATACCCTCTTCCATCCTCCTCCGATGGGCAGAAAATATAAACATTTGAAAACTCGGACTAACAGATTTAAGAACAGCTTCTTCTCTGCGTTATCAGATTTATGAATGACATCTCATATATTTGAGTTGATCTTTCTCTGCACCTTCTTTGTAGCTGTAACACTATATTCTCCATTCTTTTCTATTGTCCTGACGTATTTATGTAAGGTATGACTTGTCTGCACTACATGCAAAACAACACTTTTCACTGTATCTCAGTATATCTGACAATAATAAATCAAATCAAAATCAAAATGGTTCTGATGAATTTGTATTCAATTTTTGGTATTTTGCTACAGGTAAATATTAAAGTGTCAATGCCAGTTAAAAAAAAGATACAAAATGGAAGTAAGCCTTTGCAACCACACCTGGCTTAACAGCTTTTTCAGAGAAACTGTTAGAGTGTTTGAAATTAATCACTACAGATGAATGAAAGTTAGCAGCACGAGAGGGTAAAATGCCCCTCACTGGTTAATCAATGATCACGCCATTGCCCTCAGTCATTGGTTAATCGATAATCAGGTCATTTCCTGGGTCATTGGCTAATCAGCGATCGGGCCATTGCCCAAGGTCATTGGTCAATCAATGATCAGATCATTGCCCTGGGTCATTGGTTAATCAGTGATCGGGTCATTGCCCTGGGTCATTGGTTAATCAATGATCCGGTCATTGCCCTGGGTCATTGGCTAATCAGTGATCGGGTCATTGCCTTGAGTCATTGGTTAATCAGTGATCGGATCATTGCCCTGGGTCATTGGCTAATCAGTGATTGGGTCATTGCCCTGGGTCACTGATTAATCCATGACCAGGTTATTGCCCTGGGTCACTGGTTAATCGATGATTAGGTCATTGCCCTGGGTCATTGGTTAATCAATGATCTGGTCATTGCCCTGAGTCATTGGTTAATCAATGATCGGGTCATTGTCCTGGATCACTGGTTAATCAATGATCAGGTCATTGCCCTGGTTCATTAGTTAATCAATGATCGGGTCATTGCCCTGGGTCATTGGCTAATCAATGATCGGGTCATTGCCCTGGGTCATTGGCTAATCAATGATCGGGGTCATTGCCCTGGGTCATTGGCTAATCAGTGATCGGGTCATTGCCTTGAGTCATTGGTTAATCAATGATCGGGTCATTGCCCTGGGTCATTGATTAATCAATTATTGGGTCATTGCCCTGGATCACTGATTAATCCATGACCAGGTTATTGCCTTGGGTCACTGGTTAATCGATGATTAGGTCATTGCTCTGGGTCATTGGTTAATCAATGATCTGGTTATTGCCCTGAGTCATTGGTTAATCAATGATCGGGTCATTGTCCTGGATCACTGGTTAATCAATGATCAGGTCATTGCCCTGAGTCATTGGTTAATCAATTATCAGGTCATTGCCCTGAGTCATTGGTTAATCAATGATTGGGTCATTGTCCTGAGTCATTGATTAATCGATGATCGGGTCAATGCCCTGGGTCATTGGTTAATCAATTATCGGGTCATTGCCCTGGGTCAATGGTTAATCGATGATCGGGTCATTGTCCTGAGTTACTGGTTAATCAACGATCAGGTCATTGTCCTGGATCGTTCGTTAATTAATGGTCATGTCATTGCCCTGGGTCACTGGTTAATCAATGATCAGGTCATTGCCCTGGGTCATTGATTAATCATTGGTCACATCATTTTCCTGGGTCACTGATTAATCAATGATCTGGTCATTGTCCTTGGTCATTGGTTAATCGATGATCAGGTCATTGCCTGGGTCATTGATTAATTATTGGTCACATCATTGTCCTGGGTCATTGATTAATCGATGATCAGGTCATTGCCCTTGGTCACTGGTTAATCAATGATCAGGTCATTGCCCTTGGTCACAGATTAATCAATGATCTGGTCATTGTCCTTGGTCATTGGTTAATCAATGATCAGGTCATTGTCCTTGGTCATTGGTTAATCGATGATCAGGTCATTGCCCTGGGTCATTGGTTAATCGATGATCAGGTCATTGTCCTGGATCATTGGTTAATCAATGATCAGGTCATAGCTCTGCTGCTGGAGCAGTGCCAGCGCAGGATTTCTGATTTGGTGAGGTTTCTGCCAAGTCTCAAAGATGAGATCATTAGAACAAATAACCTGTACCTGGATGGGTACAATCAGACACCTGTCCCACATGTCCCTGTGCCCACTGCAAAATTAGAAAGACACTGCTCATTCAGAGGGCCATATTGTAACAAGGAAGGAAGACGGAAGCTTTTAAATTTTTCGGAAGGTCCATTGTAAGGGAGGAGGTCACTTACTGGATTGTAAAACTCAGAAGGGACTCCCACACTTGCTGTCCGCTGCTGTTCAGCCTCAGTAAGATGTAATGGGTAGAACTGAAAGAATATATTTCAAGTATTCGCAGATATATCCCAACATTTTGCCTTGATGTAAAAGGACTAATGGGTAAAACTCATCTGTTACTCCACTGACTGGAATTTAGTTTATATTGCTCATTAAGGTGTAATAAGGTTGTGAACCCGTCAGTGCTGACAATCATGAGCAGCATTTACAGAGGCCCACAGGGGCAACATGCTACCCATCAGGTTTGAAATATTGCAACACAGGCTAATAATGGCTCATTAGTGATGTACACATAATGAAATGAGCAGGATAAAAACCGTGAAGAGTCCTGTTAAAACTCACAGAGACAAACCCTCCAGGAAGCTCCCTGAAATTGACCCTTAGACAATCTTTGTTAAATGTTTTAGCCAGTTTGTCTTAGCTCTAACCAGTTTGTTCTCTGAAGGAGTAGGATAAAGGGAAGCCTGTGGATGTACTGTGCTTGGAATTCCAGAAGACATTTGACAAGGTGCCACATCAAGGGTTCACATATAAAATAAAAGTGGGGTAACATATTTGCATGGATTGAAGATGGCAGAAAATAGTCATGCTCAAGTGGGCATTACTGATTTTAATGCTTGGAGTACTACAAAGTCCTGTGCAAGCTCTCAACGTTTTGGGATTTGTATCAGCGACTTAGGTGAGGGGAGGACAAACATAGCAGCTAAGTTTGTTGGTGACACTCAGATAGGAAAGTATGTTGTGAAGAAGGCATAAAGAGGTTGCAGTCAGATGTATACAGTATATATCATGGTGTGGGCAAAAACCTGACAGAATTAATGTACTGTGAGAAAATGTGATGCTGATCGTTTGGCAGAAAGAATGGAAAAACAGAGTATTACTCAAATGGAGAACAGCTGTAGAATTCCAAGATGTAGAGAGATTTAGATGTTCTGGTGCATGAATCAAAATGTTAATACACAGGTATGGCACATAATCAAGAAGATTAATTATTCTTTATTATGACAGACTTTGACCATATTGGTCCCTTATTTAAGAAGGATGTAAAAACTTTGAAGGTGGTTCTGAGGAGGTTTGCTAGGTTGGTAGAAAGCAAAGAACTGCAGATGCTGGAAATTTGAAACAAATTTCTGGAGAATCTCAAAAGATCTGGCAACATTTGTGGAGAGAAAGCAGGTTAATGTTTTGAGTCCAGTGACTCTTCTTCAGAACAGTTCTTTAGCACCTGAAGTTTGAGTTTTTCCAGCAATTTCTGTTTTGTTGTTTACTAGATTGATATCTGGAGTGGGTTGGCGAATGAAGTTAGAGTTATTAGGATGGACTTGATTGCACTAGAATTTAGGAGGCTGTGGGGAAACCTGAAGGTTATAAGATCTGACAAAGAGTACCTGAAAAGGATATTTCCACTTGTGAGTGAGTCTGGAAGGAGGGGCACTGTTTTTACGTTAAGCATCACCCTTTTCAGAGACAAATGTTGAAAATTATTTTTCTGTCAAAGGGTTATGTGACTTTAAAACTTTCTGCCTAGAAAGGGTCATTAAATATTTTTAAGGCAGAGGCAGATAGATTATTGTCAGATAAGAAAATCAAAGGTTATTAGATATAGTTGGAAATGTGGAATTTCGACATAAATAGATTACAGTGGCATGCAACTAAAACAATATATTGAACAAACCTAGATTGCTGTTAAGTCTTTCACTTTTAGAATGGGCTGCAGGTTTCGGTCCATTAATATGTAAATTCCAGAATGTCTATTCAATCACACTGTCAAGATAACTGAAGGTTTTATTTTAAGAAAAGGTGACCTCAGCTCAGATAATGCATTAAAGGTGTGAGGTTAGAGTCTGTCTGTATCTTAATCTTGAGTCAGACTGGTTCTATTTCCAAAGTAGGAATTTATAAAATGATACATGGATTGACTGCTTGCATTGACTGCCTGCAGTTTGTGCATTTTTGAGCAAAATAGAATGTATCTTCAAGTATAATTCTGCAAATATAAATTCATCCCATAGACTTATATATGTGTGCGCATGCATGAGAGAGAGAGAGAGACAGAGACAGAGAGACAGAGAGAGTGTGAGTGTGTGCGTATGAGTATGTGTGAGAGAGTGTGTGTTTGCGTGTGTGCATGATTGTTTAAGTGTATGTGTGAGTGTGATGGAGTATACAGGGTCGAGAGTGTGTTGCTGGAAAAGCACAGCAGGTCAGGCAGCATCCGAGGAGCAGGAGAGTCGACGTTTTGGGCATAAGCCCTTCATCAGGAATGAGGCTTGTGGGCCGAGGGGCTGAGAGTTAAATGGAGGGGGGAGTGAGGAAGCTAGCTGAGAATGAGATAGCAGATGAAGGTGAGGGAGAAAGTGATAGGCTAGAGAGGAGGGTGGAGCGGATAGATGGGAAAGTTGATGGACATGTCAAGAGGGCAGTGCTGAGTTGGAGGCTTGGGACTGGGATAATGTGGGGGGAAGGGAAATGAGGAAACTGGTGGAATCCACATTAATCCCGTGTGGTTGCAGGGTCCCAAGGCGGAATATGAGGCGTTCTTCCTCCAGGCATCGGTGGTAAGGGTTTGGCAATATAGGAAGCCCAGGACCTGCCTATCCTTGATGGAGTGGGAGGGGGAGCTGACGTGTTCAGCCATGGGGCGGTGGGGTTGGTTGGTGCGGGTGTCTCAGAGATGTTTTCTGAAACGATCCACAAGTGGGTGTCCTGTCTCCCTGATGTAGAGGAGACCACACCGAGTGCGACAGTTACAGTAGATGACATTGGTGGAGTTACAGGTAAATTTCTGTTGGATGTGGAAGGATCCTTTGGGGCCTTGGACAGAGGTGAGGGGAGTGGTGTGGGCACAGGTTTTGCACTTCCTGCAATGGTAGCGAAAGGTGTCAGGAGTGGGGTGTGGGCTGGTGGGGGGGATGTGGACCTGACAAGAGAGTCGCAGAGGGAATGGTCTCTCCGGAACGCTGATAGGGGTCAGGAGGGAAATATATCTCTGGTGGTGGGGTCTGTTTGTAGGTAGTGGAAGTGGCAGAGGATGATGCAATGTTTACTGAGGTTGGTGGGGTGGAAGATGAGGAGCGGGGGGGGCTGTCTTTGTTGCTTTGTCAGGGATGGGGTTCAAGGGCGGTGGTCAAGGAAGTGGAGGAGATGCGCTGGAGGTCATCATTCACCACATGGGAAGAGAAGTTGAAATCTTTGAAGAAGGAGACTATCTGGGATTTCTATGGTGGAATTCGTCATCCTGGGAACAGATGTGGTGGAAGCAGAGGAATTAGGAATAAGGGATGGCATTTTTCCATGAGGTAGGGTCGGAAGAGTTATAGGCTAGGTAGCTGTGGGAGTCGGTGGGCTTGTAGTAGATGTCCGTGGTTAGTTGATTGCTAGAGATGGGGATAGAGAGGTCCAGGAAAGGGAGGGAGTTATCCAAGATGGTCCAGCATTCTGGAGAAATCATTCCCTCCATGACTCCCTCATCAGATCCATACCCCTCACCAGGTAAAAACGAGGATTGCAGATGCTGGAAACCTGAGTCTGGATTAGAGCGGTGCTGGAAAAGCACAGCAGGTCAGGCAGCATCTGAGGAGCAGGAAAATTGACGTTTCGGGGCAAAAGCCCTTCATCACGAAAAGAGGCAGGAAGCCTTCAGGTGGAGAGATAAATGAGAGGGGGGTGGGGGTGGGGAGAAAGTAGCATAGAGTACAATAAGTGAGTGGGGGTGGGGATGGAGGTGATAGGTCAGAGAGGAGGGTGGAGTGGAAGATACACAGGTAGGACAGGTCATGGGGACGGTGCTGAGCTGGAAGGTTGGAATTGGGGTAAGGTGGGGGGACGGGAAATGAGGAAACTGGTGAATTTCCAAGATCAGGAAAATCGACGTTTCGGGCAAAGCAGGAAAATCGACGTTACACCAGTTTCCTCATTTCCCCTCCCCCCACCTCATCCCAGCTTCAGCCTTCCAGCTCAGCATCGCCCTCATGACCTATCCTACCGGCCTATCTTCCTTTCCACTTATCCACTCTACCCTCCTCTCTGACCTATCACCTTCATCCCATCCCCATTCACCCCTTGTACTCTTTGCTACCTTCCCCCACTCTCCTCTCTGACCTATCACCTCCATCCCCACCCCCACTCACCTATTGTACTTTATGCTACTTTCTCCCCACCCCCACCCTCCTCTCATTTATCTCTCCACCCTGGAGGCTTCCTGCCTCTATTCCTGATGAAGGGCTTTTGCGCAAACCGTCGATTTTCCTGCTCCTCGGATGCTGCCTGACCTGCTGTGCTTTTCCAGCACCACTCTAATCCATACCCCTCACCAGCTCACACCACACTCCTGATTCCTTCCCCTGCCACCGCAGGACGTGCAAAAACCTCTGCCCACAACTCCCCACTCATCTCCATCCAAGGCCCCAAAGGATTCTTCCACATCTGACAGAAATTTACCTGTACCTCCACCAATGTCATCTAGATAGAGCAGCTTACCATGTGAAATCTGAAATCTATATAGACTATGTCTACTGCTGTTATTTTCCAGCAACACATTTTCAGCTATCTACTGCTCTGCCCTCATCAACCTTCCTGGTCATACCATCAAAGAACTTTAACAAACTTGTGAGGTATGATCTCGCGTGGCCAAATCCATGCCAACTATTCCTCATCAAACCCTGTCTTTCCAAATGCATGTATAACTTATCCCTCAGAATCTTCTCAAGCACTGATGTTAAGCTTACTGGTCTATCGTTCCTAGGATTTTCCTTGCAACTTTTCTTGAATAAGGGTACAACTGTTGTAACCATCTGGTCTTCTGGGATCTCACGCATGGCTAACAACGATGCAAAAATATCAGACAGGGTCCCCGCAATTGCTTCTCTAGCCTCTAGCAGTGTGCTTGGATATATCTGGTCAGGACCAGGAGATTTATCCAACTTCGTACATTCGAATACATCCAACTCCTCCTCTACTGTGATACTTTGTTATTTTGTTACAGTAGTAGGCATTGACTGAAAACCTTGAGACATCACTAATTTCAGGGAAAGGTGATGCTTCCAAGATTGTAAACTACCTCAAATACTATGGAATATGCTTTTCCTATTGCAGTTTTACAAAGATGTTAATTCAGAACACTTTAGAAAGCGTTGATTTATTTTACTGCAACCATATTTTATAATCATAACTTAGTTATTTAACCAGGAAAATGGTTTATTTAAACACTATATATATATATATATATATATATATATAAAATGTGGAGGATAAATTAAAGGTTACTTTTAATCCTTTTGTTTTGGCATTAAGCAATAGTTTGCATATGATTTGGCTCCAGATTAATGCTTATGATCCTTCTTATTGTATGTGCCTGCCCATATAGAAAGAGCTGAAAACAAACGTTGAGCACAACACAAGCATCGTGGTGTGGTCCTTTTCTACTCCACTTTTAGTAATGATGGAGCAAGAGTCTGGAGCATATACGTATCAAGGTGTCTGATAGGAGAAGGAATTTGGGAGCAGAAATAGGTCACAAACAAAGATCTGCTGGTATTGGAAATGTGAAACAGAAACAGGAATTGCTGGAGAAACCCGTCATGTCTGGCAGCATCTGTGGAGTCGAAAGCAGAGTTAATGTTTCAAGTTCCATGTGACTCCTTCATCAGAACTGAAGGGGATTGAAAAATAGTCCTTTTTACCTTTGACAGAGGCAGAAGAGATGCAAGAGGGCAGATGATGTAGGGAAGAAAGTGAGGTCTGCAGATGCTGGAGATCAGAGCTGAAAATGTGTTGCTGGAAAAGCGCAGCAGGTCAGGCAGCATCCAGGGAACAGGAGAATCGACGTTTCGGGCATCGACGATTCCTGAAGAAGGGCTTATGCCCGAAACGTCGATTCTCCTGTTCCCTGGATGCTGCCTGACCTGCTGCGCTTTTCCAGCAACACATTATCAGATGATGTAGGGTCCTATTCCGAAAGACAAAGGGGTTGTTAATAGTGGAGAAAGGAAAAAAATAGATGTAAAATAGTTGTAAATTATGTTGCGGAAGAGAGAGTAAGAGTAAAGTAAACAAGACACAATCACAAACACCATAATCACCTTGCTGCCATGCTAACATTATTGTCTGGGCTTGCTCCAATGTTGCAATGAAATACAATACAAGCTTGAGGAACATTTTCTACTATAGTTGGGCTCCTAGTAGTGATCCTTTACTTCCTGCCTGATAACCAATTCTCAATCCATATCAGCATATTGTCACCAATTCCAAGTGCATTGCTTTTTGCACAATAACCTCTTATCTAGGAGGTTAGCAAAAAGTATCTGAAAATCCAAATCACCAAACCCACTTATTCTACCTCTTTATTCTATTAGTTACTTCCTCAAAAAGCCTCAGTAAGGTTGTTAACCATAATTTCCCCTTTGAAGAGTCAAACATTCTTAAATATTCAGATCCCATCCCTAGTAACCCTGCAACAGTTTCTCTGTAATGACTATCACATCATAATATTAATTTCAATCTCTGCTAACAATGTAATCTATTTGTGAATGCTATATGCACTCAGGTACAAAGCATCTAGCTATTTAAATTGCTGGTGAATGTTAAAGCTTATACAGTCCCCTCCTCCCAAATGTTGATTATCATTTTTAGTGATTTTTGAGAAGATTTGTAGCTCAGGTCGATGATAAGTATGTAAATTAGCTCGCTGAGCTGGAAGGTTTATTTTCAGATGTTCCGTTACCATGACTGGGTAACATCATCAGTGAGAGTCTCCGGTGAAGTGCAGGTGGTATGTCCCACCTCTCTATTTATCAATATTGAATCTTTATTGTTTCCTTTGGTCTTATTACATCTCCTCTGATGTTATCGCTTCCTTCCACTGTATACATTTGACTTTAAGCTATATCTAAACTATAACTATTTGACTTTGAAGCTGCTGTTGTGAGTTAATGGAAACGTGGCAGGTCAATGGCAGCACACAAATTAATCAAAAACAATGACAACATCTGGATTACTGTGAGCAGTTTTGGTTTCCTTAGTTAAGGAAGGATATCTCTTCATTGGAGGTTATTCCAATAAGGTTCACTTGATGATCCCTGGGATGGAAGGATCGCCTTATGGGCAAAACCTGAACAGATTAGAATTCTACTCACTGGAGTTTAGGGGAATGAGAGGTGATCTCATTGAAACATCTCGGATTCTGAAGGGACTCGACAGGGGAGAGTCTAGGACCAGAGGGCATAGTCTCAGAATAAAGAGGGGCCAATTTAAGACTGAGGTGAAGAACATTCTATTTCTTTATTCTATTAGTTACTTCCTCAAAAAGCCTCAGTAAGGTTGTTAACCATAATTTCCCCTTTGAAGAGTCAAATATTCTTAAATATTCGCATCCCATCCCTAGTAACCCTGCAACAGTTTCTCTGTAATGACTATCACATCATAATATTAATTTCAATCTCTCAGAACATTGTGTGTCTTGCCACAGAGAGCTGAGGGGGCAGCATCCTTGTCTATATTTAAGGCTGAGATGGATAGATTTGGGAGAATCTCTCCACAGGTTATGGCGAAAACTCAAGAAAAGGGAGAACAGAGGGCTGTTGGATTGACCATGATGCTATTGAATAACAGGACAGGCTTGAGGGGCTGAATGACCTACTCCTGTTCCTATTTCTTACGGTCTTCTGATAGAGGAGTGACCTTCAGGGATGTCTTCTTTACGGAGACTAGAAGTAATTGTGATGGTTTGTTTGGGTCATAAACCAGTCAGCTTGTAATAACATGATATGTACTTTAGGACAGAGGTGACCATAGCTACACACACAAAATCAATCAAGTCTTTCTCAGTCCACAAGCAATTAAACAACCAAAGTAATCTACTTAGTTCCTCTGATTCATCCTTGAAACCTTTTTCTATGTGTAGTGGTCCTTCACTCATTATCTCACTACATTATACTTTTGGGGTTCACTTCTACTGGAAAAATATCTTCTACTGAGTAAGTATCTGTTCTTGATATTTCCCTTTCAAATAATACAAACTAGTTTAATAGTGAGAGGGCTCCATGTGGATTTCTCTGTGATAATCATGTCTTCTTACCTTGCTGACGAAAATGGGTTAAAACAGAGAGAAATTTAATCAATTGAACTAGGGATTATGCAGCCAAACTGTGGTAAGATGAATCCTCACCATTGCTGATCACATCACATGAGTTATATGGTCGGTTTTGTGCCACTATCTCTTTCCTGATAGGAATCAATAGACCCTGCCTGGTCTAGTGTGGAGGAATCATTAGCAGAGGGATTGAATCATTAGCAGAGGGATTGAATCATTAGCAGAGGGATTGAATTCATGAGTCGTGAAGTGATGTTGCAACTGTACAGGACTTTGGTTAGGCCACATTTGGAGTACTGTGTGCAGTTCTGGTCGCCTCACTTTAGGAAAGATGTGGAAGCTTTGGAGAGGGTGCAGAGGAGATTTACCAGGATGTTGCCTGGAATGGAGAATAGGTCGTATGAGGATAGGTTGAGAGTGCTAGGCCTTTTCTCGTTGGAACGGCGAAGGATGAGGGGTGACTTGATAGAGGTTTATAAGATGATCAGGGGAATAGATAGAGTAGACAGTCAGAGACTTTTTTCCCTGGGTGCAACAGAGTGTTACAAGGGGGCATAAATTTAAGGTGAAGGGTGGAAGGCATAGGGGAGATGTCAGGGGTGGGTTCTTTACCCAGAGAGTGGTGGGGGCATGGAATGCGCTGCCTGTGGGAGTGGCAGAGTCAGAATCTTTGGTGACCTTTAAGCGGCAATTGGATAGGTACATGGATGGGTGCTTAAGCTAGGACAAATGTTCGGCACAATATCGTGGGCCGAAGGGCCTGTTCTGTGCTGTATTGTTCTATGTTCTATGTTCTAAAACATTTAGTAGTTTGATAAGCAGAGGCTCTGATCCTGAACAAGATGGAGGGTTGAATTGGACCATTTTTGGCTAGGTGTGAGTTTCATCGGGTTTAGTGAAGAGTTTCTTTTCATGAGTTTCAGCAAGATCGCTTGCTGTATTTTGCCAAATTCACCCCATTAACTACTTAACCCACTCTCCTCCCCAACCACATTACATCCCCTTCATCTGATTCCAACTCCACTTTACCACAAGCTGTTCCCAGAACAACATAGTACTCAGCAGATATATGCCATACTCACAACCCTGGCACTCATTAAAAGGTAACTGTGCACCTAGTCAGGCTTTTGGCAATCTTGCACTGCCCCTCATTGCCTATGTACTGACAGCAGTCACAAAGCCAGGCTGTTCACAGCACAGAGTGAGCATGACCGTAATTTCCTCACAGAAACAATCCCAATCTCTCACCCTAGTCACTCTTTATCCGCATAATTCACCAGTCCCTAGCTACACCCCATCTAAATGCCCTCTCTATGTTATCACTGGTGCCTACTGTACAGCCGAATCTTGTCATTGCTCATTCCATGGTGGAACATCACATCCAGGTAAGCACTTAGCTAACTCCAAAGATGCGCTTTTGTTTCCAGCCAGTAAAAATGAGCACAAACAAAATGAAAAGAGGCTGTATCATTCTCCACAATGCAAACTAAACGCTGGCACTACGACCAATGATGATTTTATAATCCATGATGATCTGCTTCACTCAGCTCCCATTGGCTGGAGCCAGGATCAGGCAGGTCCTGTCTGATCTGTAACAGCCAATACAACCCAGATTTGTCAAGTTACAGGGACAGCTTCCTTCTTCCGGTGTCCACTTCCTCCTCAGGGGAGGACTTGTTCTCTCATAGAGTCACACAGCACAGAAACAGACCTTTTGGTTCAACCAGTCTATGTTGAACATAATCCCAAACTAATCCCACCTGCCTGCTCCTGGTTGATATCCCTCCAAACATTTCCTATTCATGTACTTGACCAAATGCCTTTTAAATGTTGTAATTGTACCCACATCCACCACATCCTGAGGAAGTTTATTCCACATGTAAACAACCCTCTGTGTAAAATATTTGCTCCTCCTGACTTTTTTAAACTCTCTCCTCTCACCTTAAAAATAATGCCCCCTAGTTTTGAAGTCCCCATCTGAGGTAAAATACAACTACCATTAATTCTACCTATTCCCCTCATTTCTGTTATTCTCCCAGTTTTTCAGCATCCAGCAGGTCCCCTCATTGCCTGCACAGCATGTTAAGGTGATGCAGCACATTCTGTCTGGACTGTACAGGATAGTGACCCCTCCTTTCCCACCCTCGCCCCCGCCAACCCAAACCAGCCCAAGCTGCAAAACCAAGCTGTATCTTTAGGATCCCTATATCTGCTCAGCAAATAAGCTAAATTTGGGAAGACACCAGCTGAGAGACCAGTGCATCACATCAAAAAGGGAAGGTTTGCTTTACCCTGACTCCCTTCCCTTCAGAGCCCACATCAACCTTCTGTACCCTGACCTTCTTCCCGTCCCAGAGCCCACACTCAATGATCCAGCTTCAACAGTCCTGTGCGGTAAAGAACTCTACAGACTCACTCCCCACGGGCAGAAGGAATTCCTTCTCATCTCCATCTTCACTGTAGGGATTCTATGATCCTATGATGTCATTGAATTCATTGGAGTCCATCACCCCATATCTACAATGGTATGTGGTGAAACAACATTCCCCTTGTCCCATAACACCTTTGGAAATTTCACAAGTGGTAGATGGCTTTGGTCAGTACTCAACCTGCTTTACATCATTGCCACTGACTTCACCCTCACTGCAAGCACCAATGGCATCGTATCAATCATCTTTGACCCCTTTGCTCATTCACATTTGAACCTCATGCACATTCACTCTGCTTGCATTGCTAATGGACAAAGAAGTGACTGGAAATGAAGTGTAGACAGAATTTAAGAGCACATGTTCCATGTATTTTCTCCTTCAATGTCCGAGCATCCAGCATCCAACCGTGGATCCTGTGCTTTCACCACCCCTACACCACTACCCCCAGCCTGGATTGAAGACTAGCCCCACCCACTTTCCGATGCATTCTGAAGAAGAGTCTTTGCACTGGAAATGTAAATTCTGCTTCTCTGGCCAACCTACTGAGTGCCTCCAGCATGGTCTGTTTCGATTCCTGAAAAAAAATCTACTCAGGGTTACAAGAAGAGGGTGCCATTGAAGTTGGAGATGAAAGTGAACCGTGACCATGAGGGCATGAGACTCTGTCTTCTCACCTCGAAGAGAGACCCCAGGCTCAGTTCTTTGGGATCGTTCTCGAAAAAAAAGAATGCGTTGGATAGCATCACATTCCTAAAACTATGACATCCCATTGTCCAGTCAGATGCTAATAGTAAATGCCTAGTCTCACACATTATAAATGATGGGTTGGGTAATGTACCAAACAGCTGCCAGCACTCAAGGTATCATATTCCAGAAGCAATCAACACCATAGGAATGCAGGGGAGGAAAAGGATGAACTCAATGGACTTATAGTCCTTTCATTTCCCTAAAAATTGTTATGGTTCTGTTAAAGATTTGGCATGACATATAACAACTTTTAGTTATGATAAAGCAATATGTTTAAGATTTGAAATGTTTTTTATATGCCTTGAGGAATGCATAACAGTGGGGTTAAGTAGAAATTGCATCAGCATAAAAGGCATTTAAAAAGTGAACACCCAAAGACATTGAATCTTTTCCGAAGTTCCACATGGTTGTGTTTTGAAGAAGTCTATTTACATACTGTAAATAAATTGTTCTTTGTCACATCCATTTCTGTCTATCGATATTTTTCTTAGCAGCTATGTGAAGTCGGAGCTCTAAAAAGTATCATGAATGTATGACGATTCAACTACGTGATGAAAATGAGAGAAGAAATTAATCTTCTGTATAATCATGAGGTCTTACCGCACAAGTAGCACCAGATGCAAATATAAATGTTATTTTTCCCATGTTCTCTTTTGAGAGGGTATTAAATGCAAAGTATCTGTGTTTCATTCCAATAGATAATGTGTGTGCACTTCCCCACTGTGTCATCTGCAAGGTGGAACCAGAACTAAATTCAAACCCTAACTCTCCTTTGGCTTCTAGCAAACAATGCTTAGCTCATTTAGATAAACTGTTCCAGATGAACTGAGCTTCAGATCTCTGGTGATTGCAGATGCTCTCTTTCTTTCCCTGCATATTTGAGTGCATTTATTTCAAATATCACCAAGACCACCATCAAACTGAACTGATCCCTTCAGGCCTTGTTCAGCATTTTCTAGAATTTATCAAACAATGGGAATGAAACACGATATTCTGCGCATTCACCTGTGTCAAAGGATCTTGAAATATTACTTTAATTGAGCTCTTATTATGTTGAGAAATTTCCAGAAGAATTATGCGTGATGTGTGTTTCATTATAATGGTTACAAAGGAACTACACCACAAGATGGATGCATGGTCTGGATGAAGGGAAATATCAACATCAAAAGAAAAAAGTTGAGGCAACAGAACAACGGTTAAAGACAAGTTGAGGGGGACAGGATAGACAGAGAATATAACTGCAATAATGCATCAGCCAATCAGAGCCACTCCACAAAAATAATAAAACAAAAATATTAAAAGCCCTTTATTTGAATGTATGAAGCATCTGAAACAAGCTGTGCCTCAGCTAAAAGTTGTCACCATAGTTTCATTTCTCAGTAGGGAGATAGTTTGACTTGAGGGTCACCATATCTCAGGTAAGCCGTGCGGTCAAGAAGGTAGGGCCTTGATGGTGACTTCAGCTGGTGCAGGAATTGAATCCATGCTGTTGGCATCATTCACCAGCCACCAAGTCAATTGAGTTAACCAATCCCTACAACTATTGGCAGCTATACACCACTAAAGTCAGGAGAAATCCAAGCCAGAAAATTCACACCAGTCAACCCTCAATCATCAGCAAAATTATACAAGTGGTTACTTCTATCAAGCAGCAGTTGCTGAGCAATTCCCTGTACACTGATGCTCAGTGTGCATTCTGCTAGGCCACTGAGCTGCTAACCTCGCTACAGCCTTGGCCCAAACATTGACAAATGTGCTACGCTTCAGAGATGAGGTGAGAGTGCTTGTACTGGAAATCAATGTGTATGGCATCAAACAGCCCCAGCAAAACTGGAGTCAGTGACAACTGGGGAAACTCCATTGATTGGAGTCATGCCTGGCACAAAGAAAGATGGTTGGTATTTTTAGAGGACAGTCATCTCAGTCCTGCGAAATAAGTTCAGAAGGTCTTGTCCTTGGCCCAACTGTCTTCAATGCTTCATCACTGGTTCTTGGTCTTCATCAATTTGGAAGTGAGGATATTTGCTGTTAATTACATAATGTTCAGCTCCTTAAATATTGAAGCAGTCCATGTTCACTTGCAGCAAGATTTGGACAACATTCAGGCTTGGGCTGATATGTGAGGACTAACATTTACATGATGCACCCTTCAGGAAATGACCATCTCCAAAGATGAGGATCAAACCATTTGCTTTTGTTAGTATTACATCACTGAGTCCCCTATGATCCTGGGGGTTACCATTAACCAGAAACTGAGCTGGACTAACCATATGAATACTCTGGCTCATCAAGCAGGTTGGAGAAAAGAAATTTTACAATGAGCAGCTCATCTCCTGACTCCTCAAAGCTTGTCCATCATCTACAAGGTACAAAACCAGAGTGTAGTACACTGCTCTACATTTAACTGGATAGGTATCGCTCGAACAACACTCAGGAAACCTGACACCATACAGGTAAAAGCAACCCATTTAATTGGCACCCCATCAAACAACTTCAAAATTCACTCAGTTCTCCACCAATACACAGTAGCTGCAGTACAATAGACAATAGACAATAGGTGCAGGAGTAGGCCATTCAGCCCTTCGAGCTGCACCACCATTCAATATGATCATGGCTGATCATTCCTAATCAGTATCCTGTTCCTGCCTTATCCCCATAACCCTTGATTTCACAGTCTTTGAGAGCTCTATCCAACTCTTTCTTAAATGAATCCAGAGACTGGGCCTCCGCTGCCCTCTGGGGCAGAACATTCCACACAGCCACCACTCTCTGGATGAAGAAATTTCTCCTCATCTCTGTCCTAAATGGTCTACCCCATATTTTTAAGCTGTGTCCTCTGGTTCGGCACTCACCGATCAGCGGAAACATGTTTCCTGCCTCCAGAGTGTCCAATCCTTTAATAATCTTATATGTGTCAATCAGATTCCCTCTCAGTCTTCTAAACTCAAGGGTATACAAGCCCAATCGGTCCAGTCTTTCAGTGTAAGGTAATCCCACCATTCCAGGAATTGACCTTGTGAACCTACGCTGCACTCCCTCAATAGCCAGAATGTCTTTCCTCAAATTTGGAGACCAGAACTGCACACAGTACTCCAGGTGTGGTCTCACCAGGGCCCTGTACAGCTGCAGAAGAATCTCTTTGCTTCTATACTCAATCCCTCTTGTTATGAAGGCCAGCATGCTATTAGCCTTCTTCACTACCTGCTGTACCTGCATGCTTACCTTCATTGACTGGTGTACAAGAACACCCAGATCTCTTTGTGCTGCCCCTTTACCTAAATTGATTCCATTTAGGTAGTAATCTGTCTTCCTGTTCTTGCCACCAAAGTGGATAACCATACATTTATCCACATTAAACTGCATCTGCCATGCATCTGCCCACTCACCTAACTTGTCCAGATCACCCTGTAATCTCCTAACATCCTCATCACATTTCACCCTGCCACCCAGCTTTGTATCATCAGCGAATTTGCTAATGTTATTGCTAATACCATCTTTTGTTATTGCTAATACCACCAAGATGCATTGCAACTACTCACCCAGGTTCCTCTGACAGCTTTCCAAACCCACATCCTCTACCACCTACGAGGACAGGGACAGTAGGTACATGGGAACATCACCACCCATAAGTTCCCCTCCAAGCTACACACCACTCTGGCACAGATTTATATCTCCATTCCTTCACTTTCACTGGGTCAAAGTCCTAGAACTTCCTTCCTTAGAGCACTGTGGGTATTCCTATTGTCCAAGCGCTGGTAATTAAAGTAGTCAGCTCACCGCCAACCTCTCAAGGGCAATTGGGAATGGGCAATAAATACATTCCCATGAATGAATAAAAATCAAATAGCTGAACCCGTGACACAAATAGAGAAAAAAACTATTCCAGATACATGGGATAGAAACTTGTGGAGTTGACGAGGGTCTTGGGTGCAACCTGGAAAGCCAATGATAGCTTTGCATCGCATCTTTTCAGGGTGTCCTCCTGCATCTTTTGTCAATTAGGCAATTAACAAGCCAGAGGTGAGCCTTAGATCTGGTCACTGATAGTTGACAATCTCTGCTGTGCCATCAGGGAGGTACAGGCAGTTGTTGTGGATGGATCCAGACCATGGTTAAGTGATGACGTTGTGTGGTTTGTGGGGATGAGGCCAAGGGGAAGTAGCAGGGCTCAGCAATTCAATTATTTTTTTATTTCCCAATTAGACAGACAGCCTTTGTGTGAGGCCACAAGAGTTTATAAGATGACCAAGGATGAGAAATAAATACATAAATATTCCAGGATGCACCAGATGAGTGATGGGTGAAGAAGTTCATTGGTAGGTATTGTGCACAAGGTAGAAAGATAAAAAGGAGGATGTATAGCTCTGAAAATAAAATAAGTGACAAAAGGATATTAGTGAGTTGTATATAGGTTTAGAATGTCAAGAACTATAATTACTGTGGGTGGAGATTAAGATTAATAGGGGTCAGAAATGTTGTTAGTTTGTAAGTCCCACTAACAGTAGATTAGATTAGATTACTTACAGTGTGCAAACAGGTCCTTCGGCCCAACAAGCCCACATCAACCCTCCGAAGAGCAACCCACCCAGACCCATTCCCCTACATCGAACACTACGGGCAATTTAGCATGGCCAATTCACCTAACGTGCACATTTTTGGACTGTGGGAGGAAACCGGAGTACCCGGAGGAAACCCACGCAGACACAGGGAGAATGTGCAAACTGCACACAGACAGCTGCCTGAGGTGGGAATTGAACCCAGGTCTCTGGTGCTGTGAGGCAGCAGCGCTAACCACTGTGCCACCCACTTTAAAGTTACTAACCATATTTCCTACATGTGCATCCAAGTCATTTATATTACATTAGATTAGATTACTTACAGTGTGGAAATAGGCCCTTCGGCCCAACATGCCCACACCGACCCTCCGGAGAGCAACTCACTCGGAACCATTACTCTACATTTACCCTTCACCTAACACTACAGGCAATTTAGCATTGCAAATTCAACTAACCTGCACATTTTTGGACTGTGGGAGGAAACCGGAGCACCTGGAGGAAACCCACGCAGACACAGGGAGAATGTGCAAACTCCACACAGACAGTCGCCTGAGGTGGGAATTGAACCCAGGACTCTGGCGCTGTGAGGCAGCAGTGCTAACCACTGTGCCACCGTGACGTAGTCATACCATTGGACAGAGAATTAAGCAGGGAATTATCGGGGCTAATTAGAAGTGTAATGTAACATCTTTGGGGATCAAACATCATAACAATTAGACTAATTAAAATATTAAAGCTGCTCTGGAAATTAGTTTTTACAATAATTTTGTGACAGTCTTTTGGAACTATGAATTGTGAAACAGACAAGGGATATAGTTATTTTAGATCTAGTATTGTACAATGAGGCAAAGTTACTTAGTACTCACATACTTGGTAATCCTCTGGGAAAACATGATTAGAATTTTGTTTGAATATGACGTATTCTAGTCCTAAACAAAAATCTTAAATTTAAACAAAACTAATTGCAGAGGCATGAGGGGAGAGCAGCATAATTTTGATTGGATAAATAGACTAAAAGATATGACAATAAATAACAATGTAAGGAATTAAGAAAGAATTCACAATGTTGAAAAGCATGTTTTCCATTAAAACATGAAAACTTTATAAAAACAGTCCATCTGGGGCTTACAAAGGACATTAGGGATAATATTAGATTAAAAGGAGAGATTTATAATAGGGAAAATAATCAAGCTAAATCTGACGGTTGGTGTGTCTTAGAAACCAACAAAATGACCATCAAATATTTAATTAAAATGGAGCAAACGTGGAATATGAGTAAATTATTCTGAATACAAAACAGATTATAATAACTGTATATAAAAACAGAGGAGAGTAGCTAAAGTTATAATTGGTGCCTCAACTACAAATACAGAATAAATTATCCAGGGAAGAAAGGAAATAGCAGAGCCATTACAGAAACATTTTGTACCTGTCTTCAGAGTAAAAGGCATCTGTTTGACACAAAAACCAAAAAGAACTGCGGATGCTGCAAATCTAAAACAAAACAAAAATTGCTGGAAAATCTCAACACGTCTGGCAGCATGTGGGGAAAGAAATCAGAGTTATCATTTTGGGTCTAGTGATCCTTTTTCAAAACTAATCTAATATTACTCTGTTTTTGTTTTTGATTCAGATGTAAGTTTGATACTAGAATAACTTAAATGATTTCTAACTTCCATGAAATCAATAGGACATAGTGAGCTATATTTCAGGGTTCTTAAAGAGGTAGGTACAAATGTGCTAGTTTTGATTTTCCTAAATTCTCTAGATTTTAGAACGATCTCAATGGATTAGAACTTAGCAAATGTAATGCTGCTACCTATGAAAGAAGGCAGAGTGAAACTAGGGGACTACAAGCACATTAGCCTGACATCATTTGTCAGGAAATGTTCAAATTAATCTAGTCTCAGTTAGAGAGCTGCTGTGTGTATGGATCCAATTAATACTAATAGCATAAGGCTTAATAGCCATTCCTGCTGAGGTAGACTCAGGGCTTGCTTCCTTGTTCTATCAGTGGGTAATAAATCACAGCACCTCAGTGATGGATCACCAATATTAGTGATGTCCGTTTTGTTACAAAGTGTTTAGTTATAAGGGAACTGCACTACAAGACAGGTGGATAAGTCCAGGTGAAAGGAAATATTGAACACTGAAGAGAAAAGTTGAGGCAAAAGAGCAATATTGTGACTTGGGTAAGGACAAGCACAATGGGACAGAAATGGAGAGAGAATGCAACAGTAACAATCTATTGGTAATAAAGTACCGCCCTTTGTGGCGGTTCACCAAATAATTGCCAAAGATGAGCCTCTCGCGCAGTATTTAAAACAAAGAAGGTTGGAGGCGATTTTGCAAGGATTGGTTCCTTTGATAAGAGGGTTGACCAATCATGATAGACTAAGTAAATTTGGCTTGTTAGCGTGTGGAGTTCAGAACAATAAGAAGGGCATTTGTGGTACAGTGGTAGTGTCCTTACCTCTAGGCCAGGTGCCCTAGGTTCATATTTCGCTTGATCCAAACATGAGTCATAACATGTCACAACAAGTTGCTCTAAAGAAGTATGAGAAGGAAATCATTGGATTTTGGAAGGCTTTAGGAGGGTTAAGAAGTTGTTTTCCCTGGCTGTGGAATCTAAAATGTGCACACATAGTCTTAAGATAAGGGCTGAGATGATGAGAACCTTCTTCATTTGAAGGGTCGTGAATCTTTGGAAGTCCATCACAGAGAGCATGGATGGTTCCTAGTTGAATACATATAAGGACGAGATAGACAGATTTCTGGTCTCTTGGAATTAGGTGATATGTGGTGATGCAAAATGATCAGCCACAATAACATAGAATGGTACAGCAGGGTTGAGGGACCTGGTGCTGGAAAAGCACAGCAGTTCAGGCAGCATCCGAGGAGCAGGAAAATCGACATTTCAAGCAAAAGCCCTTCATCAGGAAGGGCTGATAAAGGGCTTTTGCCCGAAACGTCGATTTTCCTGCTCCTCAGATGCTGCCTGAACTGCTGTGCTTTTCCAGCACCACTCTACTCCAGAATCTGGTTTCCATTATCTGCAGTCATTGTTTTACCAGGGTTGAGGGACCATACAGTATACTCATACTGGTATTTCAGCTACTTTGCCTGGTGAGTTATTGTTTGTCATCCATCCTGACTGTTTATAATGGCAGTGTCTATCATATTCAAGAGTTAAACAGTGCTTTTACTCTTAATAAAGTGCACAGTATCCAAAGTTTTATTGTGTTTGGCTAAGTCAATTCTCACCCACTGATTTTTTAACAGAAAAGTAATGGGTAAGAAATCTGAAAATCGGCCCATAACAACAAACACCAACATAATTGAGAAACAATGCAATTTTTTATATGCAACAGGATTGGATACGCAGAACGTTTCATTTCTAACAGGATTAGTTATGACATCAAACAAACCTCAGTAGTGCAAGGGTATTAGGAAAGCTTCACATTCATTGGGATGAACATCGTGTCTGGAAGAGAGGTTTTGCCATTGGCGGAGAGCTGGAGAGGGCCTTACATTGTCTCTTTTTAGGAAGGTTGGTCAAGTTCAGTAACAGTCAGTGGGGTGTTAGCAGACCTGGAACAGGACCAGGAACCGGGAGAGCGGAAATCCTGCCTGCTGTGAGCTGCCAACCAGTCAGCGATTTTCATTGAGTGGGAGTGCTGTTGGGGTGGCATTGGCTGCTGTCAGAATGTACCCACCCAAGGCCCTCAGTCACCAAGGGGCACAGGCCATAGGTGGGATGGAGGGGTTACAGGCACAGATCACAAACAAGAGGAAAGGTGACAACACCAAGAGAAAAGAGATGAGTTAAGTGGTCACCATGTTCCTGATGAGATTGAATTCCAGACTATTTGGCATGATAAAACCACCAGCCGCAGCTGGGCGGGTGTGTGGACTGGGGCGTTCAATGGGCATTAATCATCTATTTATGAAAGTCTACTGGATTTCAGTAGTTGACTTAATTGAAGCAGAGGTGGAAGACAGCAGTTTCCTCACCAGCCACTCTCCTGTCTGACTAAATACCCCTCTGCTACCAAATATACTCCAGTGGGGGGCACTAAATTCCATCCATTGTTTCCTCTCTTTGCAATGTAACTGAATATACCCTTTAGGAAGTACATGACTCTTGAGATAGTCGAGCACCAGTATATCAGCTTACAACTCCCAGGCAACCTGACAGTAATCAGCAATTTGTCTTTTTAATGACAAGGCTGTAAGATCAATTATAAATCACAGAGATGTACAGCATGGAAACAGAGCACAGGGTCTAACTTGTCCATGTCAACCAGATATCCTAAATTAATGTAGTCTCACCTGACAGTACTTGACCCATATCCCTCTGAACCCTTTTCTTTGTTAATTTTTGAATCATTCTTTCTGTGGAGCCATATGAAAAATGTATAAAAGCAGCAGCAGTTTGCAACCTCCTCAAGAAGATTGACCAGATTTAGAAAACAAGTACCCTGAGAGAGGTGTTTAAAATCATGGAGGTTTATACAGACAGAAGATTTTCCACTTATGGGCAAATCCAAGACAATGAGGTATAAGTGTAAGATATTTGTGGATAAATTCAGTAAAGAATTCAGGAGAAGTGACTTCACGCAGAGATGAAAATGTGCAAATGACCAGCACATAAATTGCTGGGGTGAATAACAATGATGCATTCAAAGGGAATCAATATTCATACGTGGAGGTGTAGCAAAACCATACAATAGGAGAAATGAGGTGAACACAGGTTCACTTCTGGCACAATCACTGGCATAGAACCTTTGTGGCTAATCGCCAATGTCTGTTCTGTAAATTCGATGCAACCTGCTATTCAAATGCATGCCACCTGATGAAGGAGCAGCGCTCTGAAAACTAGTGCTTCCAAATAAACCTGTTGGACTATAACCTTGTGTTGTGTGATTTTTAACAATGCTGACTCAGCTAATACTTGCCTAGCACTCCTCTCTGCACCTTATGATTGATTCTATTATCATCCTCACACTGCTGTTAAACTGACAGTTCTGCCCCCATCGCTTCTGAAATAATGGGGTGACATTTGCAATTTTCAAATCCAAAGACACAATTACTGAACCTAAATAACTTTAGAGAATTCTAGTTATAATTTCTGCAATTTCCTCACCTACTTGCTTTTAATACTCTGCAGGAGAAACTATCAGATTTAACAGAATTGTTTTTCAAAAATCCTATTATCATTTCCTTCTTGCATTAAATCCAATAAACTCCTCCCTGTATTGTTTCATGGAATAGAATCCCTACAGTGTGGAAGCAGGCCATTCAACCCACGCTGAACTTCCAAAGAGCATCTCTCCCAGATCGAACCCAACCCCCTGCATTTCCCAGGGCTAACCCACCTTGTCCTGCATGCTATGAGCAATTTAAGTGTGGCCAATCCACCTAAACAACACATCTTTGGACTGTGAGGGGGAAGCCAGAAGATCCAGAGGAAACTCACACACATCCTGGTAGAACGTGTCAACTCCACACAGACATTCAACTGAGGCTAGAACTGAACCCAGGTCCCTGACGCTATGAGAGAATTGCTGGCAGTGTTACCACTGATCCACTCCACCACCCTGCATGTGTCTTTAATGAGCTGAAAATGTGTTGCTGGAAAAGCGCAGCAGGTCAGGCAGCATCCAAAGAGCAGGAGAATCGATGTTTTGGGCATGAGCCCTTCTTCAGGAATGAGGAAAGTGTGTCCAACAGGCTAAGATAAAAGGTAGGGAGGAGGAACTTGGGGGAGGGGCGTTGGAAATGCGATAGGTGGAAGGAGGTTAAGGTGAGGGTGATAGGCTGGAGTTGGGGTGGGGGCGGAGAGGTTAGGAAGAAGATTGCAGGTTAGGAAGATGGTGCTGAGTTCGAGGGTTGGGACTGAGACAAGGTGGGGGGAGGGGAAATGAGGAAACTGGAGAAATCTGAGTTCATCCCTTGTGTTGGAGGGTTCCGAGGCAGAAGATGAGGCGCTCTTCCACCAGCCGTCGTGTTGCTATGGTCTGGCAATGGAGGAGTCTAAGGACCTGCATGTCCTTGGTGGAGTGGGAGGGGGAGTTGAAGTGTTGAGCCACGGGTGGTTGGGTTGGTTGGTCCGGGTGTCCCAGAGGTGTTCTCTGAAACGTTCCGCAAGTAGGCGGCCTGTCTCCCCAATATAGAGGAGGCCACATCGGGTGCAGCGGATGCAGTAAATGATGTGTGTGGAGGCGCAGCGAATTTGTGGCGGATATGGAAGTATCCCATGGGGCCTTGGAGGGAAATGAGGGGGGAGGTGTGGGCGCAATTTGCATTTCTTGCGGTTGCAGGGGAAGGTGCCAGGAGTGGAGGTTGGGTTGGTGGGGGGTGTGGACCTGACAAGGGAGTCACGGAGGGAGTAGTCTTTTCAGAACGCTGATAGGGGAGGGGAGGGAAATATATCCCTGGTGGTGGGGTCCGTTTGGAGGTGGCGGAAATGGCGACGGATTATATGATGTATTTGGAGGTTGGTGGGGTGGTAGGTGACGACCAGTGGGGTTCTGTCCTGGTGGCGATTGGAGGGGCGGGACTCAAGTACAGAGGAGCGGGAAATGGAGGAGATGTGGTGGAGAGCACCGTCGATCACGTCTGGGGGGAAATTGCGGTCTTTGAAGAAGGAGGCCATCTGGGTTGTTCGGTATTGGAACTGGTCTTCCTGGGAGCAGATGCGGCGGAGACGAAGGAATTGGGAATATGGGATGGCGTTTTTACAGGGGGCAGGATGGGAGGAGGTGTAGTCTAGGTAGCTGTGGGAGTCGGTCGGTTTATAGTAAATGTCCGCGTTAATTCGGTCGCCTGAGATAGAAATGGAGAGGTCTAGGAAGGGGAGGGAGGAGTCTGAGATGGTCCAGGTAAATTTGAGGTCAGGGTGGAAGGTGTTGGTAAAGTGGATGAACTGTTCAACATCCTTGTGGGAGCACGAAGCAGCACCGATACAGTCATCGATGTAGCAGAGGAAAAGGTGGGGGGTGGTGCCAGTGTAGCTGCGGAAGATGGACTGTTCCACATATCCTACGAAGAGGCAGGCATAGCTGGGGCCCATGCAGGTGCCCATGGCTACTCCTTTGGTTTGGAGGAAGTGGGAGGATTGGAAAGAGAAGTTGTTCAGAGTGAGGACCAGTTCAGTCAGTCGAAGGAGGGTGTCAGTGGAAGGGTACTGGTTGGTACGGCGGGAAAGGAAGAAGTGGAGGGCTTTGAGTCCTTTGTGATGGGGGATGGAGGTGTACAGGGACTGGATGTCCATGGTGAAGATAAGGCTTTGGTAACCAGGGAAGCGAAAATCATGGAGGAGGTGGAGAGCGTGGGTGGTGTCCCGAACGTAGGTGGGGAGTTCTTGGACTAAGGGGGACAGGACCGTGTTGAGGTATGCAGAAATGAGTTCAGTGGGGCAGGAGCAGGCTGAGACGATGGGTCGTCCGGGGCAGTCAGGTTTGTGGATTTTGGGCAGGAGGTAGAAGCGGGCGGTGCGGGGTTGTGGGACTATGAGGTTGTAGGCGGTGGATGGGAGATCCCCCGAGGTGATGAGGTTATGGATGGTCTGGGAGATGATGGTTTGGTGGTGGGAGGTCAGGCCATGGTCAAGGGGGCAGTAGGAGGAGATGTCTGCGAGCTGGCGTTTAGCCTCAGCGGTGTAAAGATTGGTGCGCCAAACTACCACCGTGCCTACCTTGTCTGCCGGTTTGATGGTGAGGTTGGGGTTGGAGCGGAGAGAGTGGAGGGCTGTACGTTTCGAGGGTGAGAGGGGTGGAGAGGTTGTGGCGGTTAATGTCGCGGAGGCAGTTGGCTATGAAGAGATCGAGGGCAGGTAAGAGGCCAGCACGGGGCGTCCAGGTGGATGGGGTGTGTTGGAGGTGAGAGAATCCTGGTTGAAGAAGTAGGCACGGAGGCGAAGGCGGCGGAAGAATTGTTCGATGTCTCGCCGCGTGTTGAACTCATTAATCCAAGAGCATAAGGGAATGAAAGTGGACCCTGCCCCCTGTAAAAACGCCTCCCCCAAGTCCCTTCTCCCTACCTTTTATCTTAGCCTGCTGGACGCACTTTCCTCATTCCTGAAGAAGGGCTCATGCCCGAAACGTCGATTCTCCTGCTCCTTGGATGCTGCCTGACCTGCTGCGCTTTTCCAGCAACACATTTTCAGCTCTGATCTCCAGCATCTGCAGCCCTCACTTTCTCCTGTGTCTTTAATGAGCCTACATTCCTCTTTATCGCTTTCTTTACTCATATAAAGTCATAGAGTCATAGAGATGTCAGCACGGAAACAGACCCTTCAGTCCAACCTGTCCATGCCGACCAGATATCCCAACCCAATCTAGTCCCACCTACCAGTACCTGGTCCATATCCCCCCAAACCCTTCCTATTCATCGAACCATCCAAATGCCTTTTAAATGTTGTAATTGTACCAGCCTCCACCACTTCCTCTGGCAGCTCATTTCATACATGTACCATCCTCTGCTTGAAAATGTTGCTCCTTAGGTCTCTTTTATATCTTTCCCCTCTCACCCTAAACCTATGCTCTTTGTTGTGGTTCTGTTCGCAGAGCTGGGAATTTGTGTTGCAGACGTTTCGTCCCCTGTCTAGGTGACATCCTCAGTGTTTGGGAGCCTCCTATGAAGCGCTTCTGTGATGTTTCCTCCAGCATTTATAGTGTGCCACTATAAATGCCGGAGGAAACATCACAGAAGCACTTCACAGGAGGTTCCCAAACACTGAGGATGTCACCTTGGCAGAGGACGAAACGTCTGCAACACAAATTCCCAGCTCGGCGAACAGAACCACAACAATGAGCACCCAAGCTACAAATCTTCTCACAAACGTTGAACACCTATGCCCTCTAGTTCTGGACTCCCTGACCCCAGGGAAAAGATTTTGTCTATTTACCCTATACATGCCCCTCATTTTGCAAACCTCTATAAGGTCACCCCTCAGCCTCCGATACTCCAAGGAAAACAGCCCCAGCCTGTTCAGCCTCTCCCTATAGCTCAAATCCTCCAACACTGGCAACATCCTTGTAAATCTTTTCTGAACCCTTTCAAGTTTCACAACATCTTTCCGATAGGAAGGAGACCAGAATTGCACGCAATATTCCAACAGTGGCCTAACCAATGTCCTGTACATCCGCAACCTGGCCTCCCAATTCCTGTACTCAATACTCTGACCAATAAAGGAAAGCATACCAAATACCTTCTTCACTATCCTGTCTTGAATAAATCTTTGATGTTAGCTCAGGCGATCTATTTGTGGGATAGTATACCAATGTACACCTTGTTTGCCACAGCTCCTACATTATATAGCATGTGAAAAAATACTTCATAGTTATAAGGGGCTTTGGAATGCCTGAGACTGAACGAAATTACAAAAATGCCAGTCATTCCATTTTCTCCTCCCTCTGAGTGCAGTTCAGGATGTTTTTGACTAAACACCTGATGGAATGTTTCTAAGCATAACCAACTATTAAGAAATATTACATTGAAAATATATACATGTTGTATATATTGCACACTGTTACACACTGATAATGTTTCTGTACCACTCTTAATTATAGACACATTTATTTCAACACTGACAGAGTTATTCTTCTACATTCTCCTCACATGTTTAAATGCTGCCTGCAGCAGATGGTGAAAAATTAAATTCAGGCAAAATAAATATATTTTTATTTTCAAATGGGATTAAATAAGGAAAAAGTAATGCCCTAATACAATTATTCTTACAATTAAAGTATCTACTCTTCCTTATAATAGGCGCATGGCAATTTCAAAATAATATTTTTTCCAGCACTCTGTATCAGGAATACATTTACATTCGATCCAAGTTATGAGTTGTATTTGTAGTACACCAATATGGATATGTGCAAGACATAAAACTTCACAGGGTTAGAACGATAACCAAGGAAAGAAAATAATTGATGCTTCATAACAAAGAAGTGGATTTTCTTGTGATTTAGACTAATAAATATATATTTAAAAATGTCCCAATGAAGCCCTGAAACATTGGCAAGATATTCAGTACCTCCTGAGTGCCCCATGGAAAGTAAAAAGAACAGGACATAATGACGTGACGATCAGAGCCAAAATAAAGCAATCACTCAAAGCCACAGGAGGTGGAGAAAGTGCACAAGACCATTTGACTCTGACAGAGGAGACAGTTTGTACACCAATGGCATTTGCAAATCTGGATGAAGCTCAAAACTGATGGCAAGAGCCCAGCTCTCGAACACTAAGCGATTATATATTTTTTTAAAAGAATGGAATTTGCTCACATTAGATTTTATTGTATTCGCTTCTCAGACAGGTTGAATTGCGAGAAATGGAAGGTAATCTACAATGTCTTGTCATGAACTTGCTCACAAAGTATACAGCTTTTCACACCAGGACACCCCCCCCCCCTCCCCCCCTCGCCCTGGTTCTGATGCTGGAATGCTGGCACATTAAGATGTGAAGTTGCCAGTTTGTTAACTTCATAATTCTAATGAAACAAATGATGGGACTATTTCAAAGCGAGATGATTTCATAAATCTAAACCTTTCTAAAGCTCCTTTCTTGTTTGCTTGTTTCTCCTTATTCCTTGTTCCATTTGTCCAACAATCACAGACCAAAATACAAGGAACTATAGACAGATGCAAACTTTTCAATATGCCTGATAGTTCCATATGCTCCCACTGCTGTGCACAGACACAGACCAGGAGACTGGGAATCTGAAAGAGACTGTGGGAGTCCAGCAACTGGAAAAGATTGTGTGAGACAAGGACAAAGAGGAGCGAGCAGAGCTCAGGAATGGTTACAGCACAGAAGGACACCAGTTGGTCACTCATTTCTTTGGCCGCTGTCTGTATATGGAGTCAGTCCCACACCCTCAGCCTTTCCTAAGAGCCCTGCAATTTCTTTTCTGTTCAGATAATTATCTCATTCCCATTGGAAAGTTATGATCAAATCTGCCTCAGTCAGCCTTTCAGTGTGCCCTTTCTGGATCCTGACACTTTAGTGCATAAAAATGTTTTCCTTCATATCCCCATTAGACCATTCGTTCTTTTGTCTTTAGTTTTAAATCAGCGTCCATTGGTTCAAAACCTGATACAGGGTGGTACCATAGGACCACACGATTCCTATCTGTTATCTCATCAATTAACTCAATCAAATTACGCAAAAGCAATTTTTTTGACAAATCTATGCAGTTTCATCACCGAGGGAGCTATAGTTTTGTTTTTTCTAACATTCCCCCCTCTATGGGAATCTATCTCGACAGATCCAGCAATTACTGAGCCAGAAATCCTACTCTGCAAGATATTCCTGGACACACTTCAGGAAATCTTTTTCCTGTCACTAACCTTCACACTTTTACTACTTTACCTTAGGATAAGTAAAGACTCCTATAATAATTACTCTTTTGTATCTTTCTCTAATTTCCTTGCAACTTTAATCAGAGAATCCCTATAGGGTGGAAACAGGCCCTTCAGTCCAACAAGTCCACACTGACACTCAAAAGAATAATCTACCCAGACCATTTCCCTGGACTAATACACCTAACCAGCACACTACAGGCATTTAGCACAGCCAATTCACCTAACCTACACATCATTGGACTGGGGGAGCAAACTAGAGCACCCAGAATAAACCCACACAGACACAGGAAGAATGTGCAAACTCCACATGGATAGTCACCTGAGGCTGGAATTGAACACAGGTCCCTCGCACTGTAAGGCAGCAGTGCTAACCACTGAGCCACCATGCTTGTTGACGCTTATGGATGACCTTAATTGTATGATGGGACCCTTATTATTCTATCATTTTAAACAGATAGATTCAATCTTCACCCCTCTAGGACAACTCTCTATTTAGTACTGTAATATTCTTGTCAATCAATTCAGAGAACTAGCAATAACCCTGTAGCAAATGGGTAACAGAAACTTGCTTCAGTGATGAATATTTCCAGTTTTAGATGCAGGTATATCCATTCCAACCTCATGAAGCTTGCTTTCCGAGGTCCTGCTTTCTCAGCACCATGTATATTCAGTCAAGCACTTAATTATACCGAAACAAATTTTTGTGCTCCTACAAAAAGGAAGTACAACAATGATATATGTAAACTGCCATACTGTCTTCTGTTGAACAAAGTTAATTGATCCTTCCACCAATTCATCTATGCTACTGCATTCTAAAGTGTGTTGAAATGTTTCTGTGGTTTTAGCCCTTCTACAGAGTGTTGTGGTAACAACCTGTATGGTCTGTCCTACAGGAGAAAACAAATAGCTGAAAATTAATGTCAAACTCTCAGTCAATTTGTGCTCCTGGTACAGGGTTTATGTAGAGTAAGCAGTCCAGCTTCAACAGTTACGTAATCATCACATGTGCCATCCAGAGGCTGCAGTCAACCATATTGGAGCTCTCCGAGCAGTGGATTGTGATTGATTGTAATGAAGGAAGCTCTGACAGCATTGATGGCAGTTAGGTATTGGTGGGAGGAAGGGGAGAGAGAGTGAGCCCAGTTGGGGGGGGGGAGTGAGCCCAGTGAGGGGGGGGGGAAAGAGAGTGAGCCCAGTGTGGGGGTTGGGGAAGAGTGAGCCCAGTGTGGGGGAGAGGGAGTGAGCCCAGTGTGGAGGGGGGAGAGAGTGAGCCCAGTGTGTGGGGGGGGGGAAGAGAGTGAGCCCAGTGTGGTGGGGGGAGAGAGTGAGCCCAATGTGGGGGGGGAGAGAGAGTGAGCCCAGTGTGGGGGGGGGGAGAGAGTGAGCCCAGTGTGGGGGGGGAGAGAGAGTGAGCCCAGTGTGGTGGGGGTGGGGTGGGGGGAGTGGGGGGAGAGAGTGAGCCCAGTGTGGGGGGGGGGGAGAGAGTGAGCCCAGTGTGGGGGGGAGAGAGAGTGAGCCCAGTGTGGTGGGGGTGGGGGAGTGGGGGGAGAGAGTGAGCTCAGTGTGCGGGAGGGGAGAGAGTGAGCCCAGTGTGTGTAGTGGGGGTAAGGAGTGAGCCGAGTGTGGGGGGGGGGGGGGGGGAGGGAGAGTGAGCCCAGTGTGGTGGGGAGAGAGAGAGAGAGTGAGCCCAGTGTGGGGGAGGTGGTGGAGAGTGAGCCCAGTGTGGAGGGGGGGGGAGGGAGAGTGAGCACAGTGTGGTGGGGAGAGAGAGAGAGAGAGTGAGCCCAGTGTGGGGGAGGGGGTGGAGAGTGAGCCCAGTGTGGGGGGGAAGGGAGAGTGAGCACAGTGTGGTGGGGAGAGAGAGAAAGAGTGAGCCCAGTGTGGGGGAGGAGAGAATGAGCCCAGTGGGGGAGGGGGAGAGAGAGAGTGAGCCCAGTGTGGGGGAAAGAGAGTGAGCCCAGTGGGGGGGGGGGGTGGGGAGGTGAGAGAGAGTGAGCCCAGTGTGGGGGGGAAGAGAGAGTGAGCCCAGTGTGGGGGGGAGGGGAGAGAGAGTGAGCCCAGTGTGGGAGAAAGAGAGTGAGCCTGGGGGGAGGGGGGGGTGAAGTGAGAGAGAGTGAACCCAGTGTGGGGAAGGGAGAGTGAGCCCAGTGTGGTGGGGAGAGAGAGAGAGAGTGAGTCCAGTGTGGGAGGGGGGGAGGTGAGAGAGAGTGAGCCCAGTGTGGGGGGGGAGAGAGAGTGAGCCCAGTGGGGGGGGGAAGTGAGAGAGAGTGAGCCCAGTGTGGGGAAGGGAGAGTGAGCCCAGTATGGTGGGGAGAGAGAGAGAGAGAGAGATAGAGAGTGAGCCTAGTGTGGGGGAGGGGATGGAGAGTGAGCCCAGTGTGGGGGGGAAAGGAGAGTGAGACCAGTGTGGTGGGGAGAGAGAGAGAGTGAGCCCAGTGTGGGGAGGAGAGAGTGAGCCCAGTGTGGGGGGAAGGGGAGAGAGAGTTAGCCTAGTGTGGGGGGGTGAGAGTGAGCCTACTGTGGGGTGGGGGGGGGGGGGAGAGTGAGTCCAGTGTGTGTGTGGGGGGGAAGTGAGCCCAGTTTGGGGGGGAGAGTGAGTCCAGTGTGTGTGTGGGGGGGAAGTGAGCCCAGTTTGGGGGGGAGAGTGAGCCCAGTGTGTGAGGGGGGGAGAGTGAGCCCAGTGTGGGGGGAGAGTGTGAGCCTAGTATGGGGGCGGGGGGAGAGAGTGAGGCCAGTGGAGGGAGGGGGGGGAGACAGTGAGCCCAGTGTGGGGGGTGGGTGGAGAGAGTTAGCCCAGTGTGGGAGGGGGGGGGGGTGAGGATAGAGTGAGCACATTGTGGGGGGGGGGGGAGAGAGAGTGAGCCCAGTGTGGGAGGGGAGGAGAGAGTGAGCCCAGTGTGGGGGGCAGGTGGGAGAGTGAGTCTAGTTTGAGGGAGGGGGTGGAGAGTGAGCCCCGTGTGGGGGGGAGAGTGAGCCCTGCATGGAGGGGGGAGAGAGTGAGCCCAATGTGGTGGGGGGGGAGAGTGAGCCCAATGTTGGGGGAGAGAGTGAGCCCAGTGTGGGGGGGAGAGAGTGAGCCCAGTGTGGGAGGGGAGGAGAGAGTGAGCCCAGTGTGGGGGGCAGGTGGGAGAGTGAGTCTAGTTTGAGGGAGGGGGTGGAGAGTGAGCCCCGTGTGGGGGGGAGAGTGAGCCCTGCATGGAGGGGGGAGAGAGTGAGCCCAATGTGGTGGGGGGGGAGAGTGAGCCCAATGTTGGGGGAGAGAGTGAGCCCAGTGTGGGGGGGAGAGAGTGATCCCAGTGTGGGGGGGACGGAATGAGCCTGTTGGGGGGGGGGAGAGTGAGCCCAGTGTCGGGCGGGGGGGAGTGAGCCCAAATGGGGGTTGGGTGTGAGCCCAACATGGGGGTGTGTGAGAATGAGCCCAATGTGGGGGGAGAGAGCAACCCAGTGTAAGGGGTGGGGGGGAGCCTGGTGTAGGGGAGAGAGCGAGCCCTGCACAGGGGAGAGATCAATCTTAGCATGGGGAAGACAGCGAGAGATCGATTGCTGATGGGAAAAGTGCAGGATGGTGTGACCGCAGGCCCCTGACTAAAGAAGGACTGTAATTTGGAATCTTTAACTTTGTTTATTATTGATTATTTCATACTAAGAAACATCTGTAATGTTGAACTTTTAACTTAATTTCTTTAATTTTCTATTTTTTACTTAAGTTTCAATACCTCAGTACCTCAGTACCTTGTACCTAAAATGGCGTGTGTATGTCAACATTGTTAACTTTTGACTGTACTCCTGCATCCCTATACGTGAGTGCATGTGACAATTAAACCTAATTCTAATTGTAATAACCATTCCCATTAGCTGTTGGCACAAACACTCAGGGCCTCAACGTTAAGGTCTTTGGACAGGAATTACAGGGTAATGGGAGGAAGAAATTTTTCTCATGATTGAAAATGATTTGGAACTTGCTGTTTATGATGGAGGTGGATGAAGTGATGATCAATGATTTCAAAGGGCATTTGAAGGAAGGAAATTCACAGGGCGACAGGGATATAGTTGCTCTACAGAAAGCCAGCATAGTCTGAATGGTTTTTCTCTGTGTCATATTGATTCTGGGACTCCTTTCTATTTTGAAACATCTGGTCTGAAAATATGAATTTGCCCATTTAAGTTAAAGCCTGGGGTACAAGTTTCTGACCATCCAAGTACCCTAATACATTATGTCACTGGTCTTGTTTGGAGGCCTCTCCATCAACAGATGAGCCCAGAAACTTCACTGCTGGATTGAAAGTTGCCAGGGCTGTGCACAAATATGTACAGTATTCCAGGATTATAAACTATAAAGTTAATAGATCCACAAATAATCCTCAGTACCAGACTACATCCAGTCCAATACCTCACATTAAGTCACTTCTTAATGCAACACAAAAAAAAATGGATGCCAAAGCAAAATGTTTAACCTTTTAGATAATCTGTGGGGAATAAAATTAAACTCATTCAATCACAGGTTTTAAAATTATTTGTCTTGGGACATTACATCACTCCTCATATGCAGTGCTTTAAATAGTTAGAAAAATATCTATAATTGGAAACAATTATAACAAATTACATTCTACTCCTGTTAATTTAATGTCATTTTTGCTTGAAAGACAGTAAGATCGTGAAGCGATAATGGAACAGAACACAACCCTTTTATTGCATGACCTAATTTTGAATGAACAGATAATTTGAACTAAACAGCTTTCAAATGAAGGAGTGGACTGGTTATATGCAAGCACTTTCCACCCTTCTTATACATTGCCAAAGCAAATGTATTCCCAATATACAAAAGTTGGATATAATGAGTGCTATTTTGTACTGTCAGTCAGTAAGCAATGGCAGCCATAAACCACAGATTACTACAGTAGGGAAGCAAGCCATTTATCCTAATGTTGAGCTTCTTGAATATTGTTGGAGCTGCGCTCACCCTGGCAAGTGCTTGATCTTGTATAGAACATGGACAGGCTTTGAGGAGTCAGGAGGTGAGTCTCTGACCTGCTATTACAGCCACAGCATGAATATGGCTCGTTTAGTTAAGCTTCTGATCAATGGCAATCTTGACGATGTCAATATAGTGTTGCATCAAACCACTGTGAAGATGTTGAATAACAATAAAACCATACAGGCTAGGAGCTGGATATGAAAAAGTCACACACACACAGCCCAATGCACTCTCCAGTGAACTCCTCACTAATAACTGGGGATTTTTGTCAAAATTATGAGTGTTATTCCATGGTCAAACAGAGTCATACACCCAATGTAACAAATTATCCCATTACCAGCCCGTTGACTGACCTGGCTTATTGGTAGGACAGCTGTTCCAGAGGAATTAAACTGTTGTTATCAAACAGAAGACAGTGACCATGGATGATCTCATTATTATATTTGGATCACACATTATCTTGTGGCAAAAGATTAAATAATGCAAATTGCTCTGCCTAAGCTGGTGAATCGCTACTCAGTCTTATGGAGGAATTTAACATTCCATGAGTTTTTTCAGGGCCAGAAATATTATTCATTAATATTTATTGCTTACTCTGTCACTAATAGTCCAGTTAAGTCTCATTTAGCAATGTGTAAATTTTCAAATCTTTCGATGGTGAGACTTAGTGTGTAACAATGAAAGTCCATATCAGTTCAATGATTTCAGAAGATCTCCAGCTGTGAAGAAGCGAATAATTAATGAGTGACTCCTGAATGTTCTTGTTTAACTTCACATAAGTGACACTAAAGTAACTATCAGTATTGAAGTTATAGCATTGATATTTTCATGATCATTATGTCTGCAAAATCCAAGCCTAAAACTGCACAGCTTTACTCAACCTGAATCTTTCCACTGTTTTCGGAATAGAAGCTCTTTCTTTGCATGGTGTTTTTTCCTGGAGTCCATGATCATTCATTACTCAGATTTCAAGAGCCCCAACTTGGCAAGAGAGCCTGACAAGTAGTTATTAACATTATTCTGGAATTATCTGTTCCATATGGTTCTACTGTGTAGCATAGCTCTTTTCTTCATTCAGATATTTGAACTACATCACCTCCCAAATAAATTTTAGTTATTTGTCACATCTATAATTTTCCAAATACATATTTTCTAAGATACGTTCATGGTAATACTAATATTGAAAAGATTAATGTTACACAATCTTAGTATTGCACAATGTGTGCAAGTTATTGGATTACCATTACAAGTATTGCTTATGGGAAAACAAATGCATGATGCATTGTAATATTAATGTGAGACTACATTTTGGAAACAGAATTGTACTCAGTCTTACAGTTGGTATATTTTAAACCTGTTGCAAACACTTGTAAATCTCACTTGTGGATGTGAGCTAACATCACAATGAACAATTATATTGTTACAAATAAACATTTAGAACCCACTGCTGATGATCATTAAATTAATAGATATCTACATTGTCACGATAACATTCCTCGAAGGCCAACCAACTAAAGATTGGAATATTTAATTGGACAGAAATTTGGCTGAATCCCAAATTTCTGTCCCAAATCCAATATCCTCTGAGTTACAAAATGGACAGAGACCTTACAACACCTGGAAGGTCTTTTCCCTTCTTCCCAATAGTGCGACAGTGAAGTTCAAAAACTGAATTGGAAATTCAGGAAGGCTGACTATAATTACCCCTTTTGAGTGCAGAAGCCATTGGTGAATTTGCACATTCAGACTTAGCAATGATATAAAGCATAGTAAACTCCGAAGTGTGCATTGCAAATTATCGTTCTGGTGTTTCAATTGGTGGTTCTTATGTTGTCTGAATGAACAATATGACTTTTAATCAGGTGTACACTTACCACAATGAATTACTTTGTCCACAGCTAAAGTGCTAAGCTTGGTACATCATTAGAATAGCTAGTTTAGTACAGCAATTACATTGTAAATGCAGTTGTAAAGGCAAAGTGGGTTGTTAATTAACAGACGGTGCTAGAGAAAAGTCTGGCAGTATCTGAGTAGGGAAAAACAGAGTGAACATTTCGAGTCCAGTGATCCATTTCAGAATAGTTCTCTGGCACTTTGTGTTTTTGTTTCAAATTTCCAGGATCCACAGTTCTTTCTTCATATTCTATGGTTTGTAAATAGTTTGTTGATAACATGTTTACAACTTTTAGAACATTCAACATGCAACAGTACAGCACAAGAGCAGGCCCTTCAGTCCACGATGTTGTGCTGAATATGACGCCAAATTAAACTAAGCCCTTGTGCCTGCCCTTGGTCCATTCCTTGGTTACTCATGTGCTTATCTAAAAGTCCCTTAAACGTCTGTTTCATATCTGCTTCTGCCAACACTCCTGGCAATGTGTTCCAGACTTCTACCACTCTCTGTGTAAAAACATTGCCCCTCACATCTCCTTTGAACTTTCCCCCTCTCACCTTAAATGTATGCTCCTCGTAAGAGACATTTGAACACTGGGGAAAAAGATTCTGACCGACAACACTATCTATGCATCACATAATTTTTTAGGCTTCTATCAAGTCTCCCCTCAGTCTGTGCCCCTCAAGAGAAAACACCCGAGTTTTTCCAGCCTCTCCTAATTGCTCATACCCTCTAATACAGGCAGCATCCTGGTAAATCTCTTCTGCACCCTCTCCAAATCCTCCATATCCATGATGTGATGTGGGTGACCAGAATTGAACACAATAGTCTAAATGTGGCCAGCCAAAGTTTCATAAAACTGCAACATGACATCTTGACTTTTGTACTCAATTCCCCGACTAATAAAGGCAAGCATGCCATATTCCTTCTTTATCACCCTATTTACTTGTGTGGCCAGCTTCAGGGAGCTATGGACTTGAACCCCAAGATCCCTCTGTACAACAAAGTTGTTCAGGGTTCTGCCATTAATGGGTCTGGGTGGATGGGTCGGTGTGGACTTGTTGGGTCAAATGGCCTGTTTCCGAACTATAGGGATTCTATGATTTCTATGATAATCTCCCAATCTCCCAACGTGCAGCACCTCACACTTACCCAGATTAAACTCCATCTGCCAGTTCTCCGTCCATATCCGTAACTGATCTTTATCCCGCTGTATCTTTTGACAACCTTCTACACTATCCATAACTCCACTGATCTTTGTACTGTTGCAAACTTACCAACCCACCCATCTACATTTTTATCCAAGTTGTTTATGTATATATCACAAACAGCAGAGGTCCCAGTATGAGATACTAATGTGTAGTTGAAAGCTTTCCCTTATATAACATGAATAAGAAAGATTTCCTGACCCAGTAGGAAGGTATACTGAGTATATTCCTGAAGATGTCAGTGACGTATATTAACTGTTTGCAATCACTAATGTAAATTCTGACAATTTCTAGTGTTTTCCTCAAGTATACGACTTAAAGGCACTAGCTGCTTAGTTTGAATTTTTTTTCCAATTTAATTTGTCTTCTCAGTGCTAATCCAGTGAACAAGTGTTTGTATGCAGTTAATCCATTATTGCAAGCTTGTCTGCATTTGTATCTGAGGACTGTGTGCTGGGAGTATGCAGAATCTGAGGGGTTTCAATGCCCTCTGACGACCCCTTCTCCCGCCTCCAACACACCCCATCCACCTGGACACCCCGTGCTGGCCTCTTACCCGCCCTCGATCTCTTCATAGCCAACTGCCGCCACGACATTAACCGCCTCAACCTCTCCACCACTCTCACCCACTCTAACCTCTCACCCTCGGAACGTGCAGCCCTCCACTCACTCCGTTCCAACCCCAACCTCACTATCAAACCGGCAGACAAGGGAGGTGCGGTAGTAATTTGGCGCACCGACCTTTACACCACTGAGGCTAAACGCCAGCTCGCGGACACTTCCTCCTACTGCCCCCTTGCCCATGACCCCACCTCCCACCACCAAACCATCATCTCCCAGACCATCCATAACCTCATCACCTCAGGGGATCTCCCATCCACCGCCTCCAACCTCATAGTCCCACAACCCTGCACCGCCCGTTTCTACCTCCTACCCAAAATCCACAAACCTGACTGCTCCGGCCTACCCATTGTCTCAGCCTGCTCCTGCCCCACCGCACTCATCTCTGTATTCAAAGGTTGTGAGAAGATTTGTAGCTCGGGTGCTCATTGTTGTGGTTCTGTTTGCCGAGCTGGGAATTTGTGTTGCAGACGTTTCGTCCCCTGTCTAGGTGATATCCTCAGTGCTTGGGAGCCTCCTGTGAAGCGCTTCTGTGATGTTTCCTCTGGCATTTATAGGGGATGAAACGTCTGCAACACAAATTCCCAGCTCGGTGAACAGGATCATCTCTGCATACCTCGACACGGTCCTGTCCCCCTTAGTCCAAGAACTCCCCACCTACGTTCGGGACACCACCCACACCCTCCACCTCCTCCATGATTTTCGCTTCCCCGGCCCCCAAAGCCTTATCTTCACCATGGACATCCAGTCCCTGTACACCTCCATCCCCCATCACGAAGGCCTCAAAGCCCTCCGCTTCTTCCTTTCCCGCCGTACCAACCAGTACCCTTCCACTGACACTCTCCTTCGACTGACTGAACTGGTCCTCACTCTGAACAACTTCTCTTTCCAATCCTCCCACTTCCTCCAAATGAAAGCAGTAGCCATGGGCTCCCGCATGGGCCCCAGCTATGCCTGCCTCTTCGTAGGATATGTGGAACAGTCCATCTTCCGTAGCTACACCGGCACCAGCCCCCACCTTTTCCTCCGCTACATCAATGACTATATCGGCGCTGCCTTGTGCTCCCACGAGGAGTGTGAACAGTTCATCCACTTTACCAACACCTTTCACCCCGACCTCAAATTTACCTGGACCGTCTCAGACTCCTCCCTCCTCTTCCTAGACCTCACCATTTTTATCTCGGGCGACCGAATCAACACGGACATTTACTATAAACCGACCGACTCCCACAGCTACTTAGATTACACCTCCTCCCACCCTGCCCCCTGTAAAAACACCATCTCATATTCCCAATTCCTTCGTCCCCGCTGCATCTGCTCCCAGGAGGACCAGTTCCAATACCGAACAACCCAGATGGCTTCCTTCTTCAAAAACCGCAATTTCCCCCCAGACGTAATCGACAATGCTCTCCACTGCATCTCCTCCACTTCCCGCTCCTCCGCCCTTGAGCCCCGCCCCTCCAATCGCCAACAGGACAGAACCCCACTGGTCCTCACCTACCACCCCACCAACCTCCATATACATCATATCATCCGTCGTCATTTCCGCCACCTCCAAACGGACCCCACCACCAGGGATATATTTCCCTCCCCTCCCCTATCAGCGTTCCGAAAAGACCACTCCCTCCGTGACTCCCTCGTCAGGTTCACACCCCCCACCAACCCAACCTCCACTCACGGCACCTTCCCCTGCAACCGCAAGAAATGCAAAACTTGCGCCCACACCTCCCCCCTTATTTCAATTCCCCCTCCCACTCCACCAAGGATATGCAGGTCTTTGGACTCCTCCATCGTCAGACCGCAGCGAAACGACGGTTGGAGGAAGAACGCCTCATCTTCCGGCTAGGAACCCTCCAACCACAAGGGATGAACTCGGATTTCACCAGTTTCCTCATTTCCCCTCCCCCCAGCCTGTCTCAGTCAAATCCATCAAATTCAGCACCGCCTCCCTAACCTGCAATCTTCTTCCCGACCTCTCCACCCCCACCCCAATCTGTCCTATCACCCTCACCTTGACCTTTTTCCACCTATCACATTTCCGACGCCCCTCCCCCAAGTCCCTCCTCCCTATCTTTTATCTTAGCCTGCTGGACAAACTTTCCTCATTCCTGAAGAAGGGCTAATGCCCGAAACGTCGATTCTCCTGTTCTCTAGATGCTGCTTGACCTGCTGTGCTTCTCCAGCAACACATTTCCATCTCTTCCCTCCAAGGCCCCAAGGGATCCTTCCATATCCGCCACAAATTCACCTGCACCTCCACACACATCATTTACTGCATCCACTGCACCCGATGTGGCCTCCTCTATATTGGGGAGACAGGCCGCCTACTTGCGGAACGTTTCAGAGAACACCTCTGGGACACCCGGACCAACCAACCCAACCACCCCGTGGCTCAACACTTCAACTCCCCCTCCCACTCCACCAAGAACATGCAGGTCCTTAGACTCCTCCATCGCCAGACCATAGCAACACGACGGCTGGAGGAAGAGCGCCTCATCTTCCGCCTAGGAACCCTCCAACCACAAGGGATGAACTCAGATTTCTCCAGTTTCCTCATTTCCCCTTCCCCCACCTTGTCTCAGTCCCAACCCTCGAACTCAACACCACCTTCCTAACCTGTAATCTTCTTCCTGACCTCTCCGCCCCCACTCCACTCTGGCCTATCACCCTCACCTTAACCTCTTTCCACCTATCGCATTTCCAATGCCCCTCCCCCAAGTCCCTCCTCCCTACCTTTTATCTTAGCCTGCTTGGCCCACCCTCCTCATTCCTGAAGAAGGGCTCATGCCCGAAATGTCGATTCTCCTGCTCCATTGATGCTGCCTGACCTGCTGTGCTTTTCCAGCAACACATTTTCACCTCTGAAATAATGGTCATGAACACACTAATTGTTAGAAGGGAAGGATTTTGGTGGTGTACTTTATCATATAGGTTCATAAAAATAAAACAAAAGAGTTAATATTGCCAATTTATATGCCTAAAATATACATTAGGAGTGAAAAATAATTATTACAGAAAGTAGGAATCCTAAATTTCTGTATGTGATGAGTTCTTCAGCCAAAAATGTAAATAACTAGGAAGGCAAACAGCAGAGGAAACAACTCGGGCCAAAATCAGAATGGAGACCAGAATAATCTACAATATTTTTATGTTTCCCCAACTAACTGGTTCTGAGAAATGACTGACAAAAGATGTCATTGTTAATTTCTTGATTGTGGAATGTGTTATTAAACAGTTTATTCTTTTTGATTCTATAGAATTAATTGTAATTTTTATTAATGACTTGGATGAGGAGATTGAAGGATGGGTCAGCAAGTTTGCAGACGACACAAAGGTTGGAAGTGTTGTTGACAGTATAGAGGGCTGTTTTAGGCTGTAGCGGGACATTGACAGGATGCAGAGATGGGCTGAGAGGTGGCAGATGGAGTTCAACTTGGATAAATGCGAGGTGATGCATTTAGGAAGGTCGAATTTGAAAGCTGAGTACAGGATTAAGGATAGGATTCTTGGCAGTGTGGAGGAACAGAGGGATCTTGGTGTGCAGGTACATAGATCCCTTAAAATGGCCACCCAAGTGGACAGGGTTGTTAAGAAAGCATATGTTGTTTTGGCTTTCACTAATAGGGGGATTGAGTTTAAGAGTCGTGAGATCTTGTTGTAGCTCTATAAAACTTTGGTTAGACCGCACTTGGAATACTGTGTCCAGTTCTGGTCGCCCTATTATAGGATAGATGTGGATACTTTGGAGAGGGTTCAGAGGAGGTTTACCAGGATGCTGCCTGGACTGGAGGGCTTATCTTATGAAGAGAGGTTGACTGAGCTCGGACTTTTTTCATTGGAGAAAAGGATGAGGAGAGGTATACAAGATAATGAGAAGCATAGATAGAGTCGATAGCCAGAGACTATTTCCCAGGGCAGAAATGACAAACATGAGGGGTCATAGTTTTAAGCTGGTTGAAGGAAAGTATAGAGAGGATGTCAGAGGTGGGTTCTTTACACAAAGAGTTGTGAGAGTATGGAATGTGTTGTCAGCAGCAGTTGTGGAAGCAAGGTCATTGGGGACATTTAAGAGACTAATGGACATGCATATGGTCACAGAAATTTGAGGGTGCATACATGGTCGGCACAACATCGTGGGCTGAAAGGCCTGTTCTGTGCTGCACTGTTCTATGTTCTAAAGAAATTATCTTATAATAATACTTCAGAAAACATTATAGAATTGGAAAATCATAAAATACAGAAGGAGATCATTCAGGCCATTGCCACCATGCTGGCTTTTTGAAAGAGCAATCCAATTGGCATCACTTTGGGATGGTTAAGTAGCTCAGAGGTTAAGTGGGTCAGTGGTTAGCAGTGCTGCCTCACAGCGCCAGGGACCCAGGTTCAATTCTACCCTTGGATGACTATCTGAGGAGTTTGCACATTCTGTGTCAGTGTGGGTTTCCTCCTACAGTGGGGATATGCAAGTGGATTGGTCATACTAAACTGCCCATAGCGTGAAGGCTGCTGGGCCAGCCATGGATAGAGGGATGGGTCTGAGTGGAATGCTCTTCAGAGGGTCAGTATGATTCTGGTTGCTGAATGGCCTGCTTCCACACTGGAGGGATTCTGGTTCTTTCTACAAAGCCCATGATTTTTCTCCATACCAGTTCCCTTTTGAAAACTACTATTGAATCTATTCTGTCAACTCTTCAGTGTCTGCTTTTATGGATCACAACTACTCGTTCTGTTTGCAACATTCTCAACATTGTCAGCTCTGGCTCTTTTCCCTTCATAATATTTGAGAAGCTCGATTAAATTCCCCTCAACCTTCATTGCTCACAGGAATACAATACCAGCTTCTCTACTACCACAAATTTAGAATTTTTTGCAACATCCATGTCCATTACTGTAAACTCACACTGTAATGCAAGAGCAGTATGAGAGAAAGCATTTTCCCACAGCAAGTGGAAAAGTCTGAATTTTCACACTGGCTGAGAATGTGGTGGAGGTTTAGTCAAAGCTACTGAGAAAGGAAGAATGTGTAGGATAACAGGGAGAAAAACAGGGTAATGGTAATAAATAAGATAGTCATTGGAGTGACTATTGGATTCAAGATGGGTAGGAAGGTCTCCTGATGCATGTAGCAATTATGTGCTTCTATGAACCTGCTAAAGTCCCTTCATCCTATTATAATTATTCAAATAAACTTCCTCTGATTTCTCTCCATGATCATGATATCGTTCAATAGGATTGTTTCTGAATCTACATAAGATATGCAGAGATCTAACCAGTAATATATAATGTTCCATCAAAATTTGCATTCCCTATGCATGATACCTTTACTTGTGAGAACAAGGATCTCAAATATATATTAAAAGTGTTATCACTCTCTCCTGGCTTTACTACATTTGGGTTTGTGTGAATGTTCAGGTATCTATGGGATAAGTTTAATGGCTATGGTGCTGGTTCCAGCAACCAAATCAGGAGTTGGTGATTACGTCAGCACAGCTATTTGCAGAGTGCTCTGGTGGAATTAAATGTCAAGCCAGCAGTAAACTACCTACTGTCAGGGTTCCCAGGCCTTTGAAAGTGAGCAGTCAAGAATGTGGTGCTGGAAAATTACAGCAAGTCAGACAGCATCCGAGGAGTAGGAGAATCGACGTTTCAGGCTTAAGCCCTTCATCAGGACCACACTCTCGACTTTGAAAATGAAAAGCCTGTCTTCAAGAACTGTTGGCCAATCAGAAAGCAGCTGTGTCAACTTCCAGTTGATCAAACAACCCCTACTGGAATTTCATTCACAACATAGAAGGTTCAGGGAATGATCTGATTAAAATCTTCAGGATATTAACAGGAAAAGCCAGAGTTGGTTAAAAATCAAATTTGTCTGCTGGTTGGGGATTCTAGAACAAGGGGCATAGTCTGAGAATAAGGGCCAGATTGTTCAGGAAAGAAATTAGGAGGCATTTCTACACACGAAGGGTAGGAGAGGTTTGAAACTCTTTCATGAACTAATGCTGAATCAGTTGTTAATTTTAAATCTGAATTAGATGAATTTTTGTTAAGCAATGGCATTATTGGAGAAGGACTATGGCAGCTTTCTGGAGCTAAGTGACAGCTGAGCCCCAGTCTCACAGAATGTTGGAACAGACTAAAGAGGCTGAATGGCTTCCTCCTGTTCCTGTCTACTGCTTCCCAGCTGCTCCTGGCAGGATAGCTTTCAGTACAACACTGTTTTACCGAAAACTGACAAGGCATCAATTTGAGGAAATTCACACAATGTTTCTCTCCATGCCCGCTAACCTGTTATAGAGCCATAGAGTCATAGAGATGTACAGCAAGGAAACAGACACTTCAGTTCAACTAATCCATGTCGACCAGATATCCCAACCCAATCTAGTCCCACCTGCCAGCATTCAGTCCATACCCCTCCAAACCTTTCCTATTCATATACCCATCCAGATGCCTTTTAAACGTTGCAATCATAATAGCCTCCACCACATCCTCTGGCAGCTCATTCAATAAACGTACCACTCTCTGTGCAGAAAAAGTTGCCCCTTAGGTCTCTTTTATATCTTTCCCCTCTCACCTTAGACCTATGCCCTCTAGTTCTGGACTCCCCGACCCCCAGGGATAAATACTTTGTCGATTTATCTTATCCATGCCCCTCATGATTTTATAAACCTCTATAAGGTTACCCCTCAGCCTCCGACACTCCAGGGAAAACAGCCCTAGCCTATTTAACCTCTCGCTATAGCTCAAATCCTCCAACTCTGGCAACATCTTTATAAATCTTCTCTGAACCCCTTCAAGTTTCACAACATCCTTCCAATAGGAAGGAGACCAGAATTGCACACAATATTCCAACAGTGTTCTAACCAATGTCCTGTACAGCCGCAACATGACTTCCCAACTCCTGTACTCAGTACTCCGACCAATAAAGGAAAGCATACCAAACGCCTTCTTCACTATCCTATCTACCTATGACTGTACTTTCAAGGATCTATGAATTCACACTCCAAGGTCTCTTTGTTCAATAACATTAAATGCATATGCCCTGCTAAGATTTGCTTTCCCAAAATGCAGCACCTAGCATTTATCTAAATTAAACTCCATCTGCAACTCCTCAGCCTATTGGTCCATCTGATTAAGATTCCATTGTAATCTGAGGTAACCTTATTCGCTGTCCACTACACCTCCAATTTTGATGTCATCAGCAAACTTACTAACTGTACCTCTTATGCTCACATCCAAATCATTTATATAAAAGACGAAAATACTTTTATAAAAGACCCAGCACCAATCCTTGTAGCATTCCACAAGGCCTCCAGTCTGAAAAACAACCCTCCACCACCACCCTCTGTCTTCTACCTTTGAGCCAAATCTGTATTCAAATGCTGAACTCTCCCTGTATTCCATGAGATCTAATCTTCTTAACCAGTCTCCCATGGGGAGCCTTGTCAGATGCCTTACTGAAGTCCATGCAGATCACGTCGACCACTCTGTCCTCATCAATCCTCTTCATTAATTCTTCAAAAAACTCAATCAACTTTGTGAGACATGATTTCCCATACACAAAGCCATGTTGACTATCCCTAATCAATCCTTGGCTTTCCAAATATGTGTAAATCCTGTCCCCCAGGATTCCATCCATCAACTTGCCCACCACTGACATCAGGCTCACCAGCATATCATTCCCTAGTTTGTCCTTACCACCTTCTTAAACAGTGGCACCACGTTAGCCAACCTCCAGTCTTCCTCAGCTGTGACTACCAATGATACAAATATCTCAGCGAAAGGCCCGGCAATCACTTCCCTAGCTTGCCACAGATTTCTAGGGTATACCTGATCAGGTCCTAGGGACTTATCCACTTTTGTGTGTTTCAAGACATCTAGCACTTCCTCCTCTGTAATATGGACATTTTTCTAGCTTTCATCATCTATTTCCCTACATTCTATATCTTCCATGTCCTTTCCCACAGTAAACACTGATGCAAAATAATTGTTTAGTATCTCCCCCATCTCCTGCAGCTCCACACAAAAGCCACCTTGCTGATCTTTGAGGGGCTTATTCTCCCCCTAGTTACCCTTTTGTCCTTAATATATTTGTAAAAACCCTTTGGATTCTCCTTAACTCTATTTGCCAAAGCTATCTCATGGCCACCTTTGGCCCTCATGATTTCCCTTTTAAGTATCCTCCTACTACCTTTATACTCTTCTAAGGACTCACTTGATCTATGCTGTCTATACCTGACATATGCTCGCTCAAAATTCTCTGTTGCTCATCTTATTCTGGATACAACTTATTTCTCTCTGGTACCACATTCACAGTATAATGCACTGACCAATGGTGGAAGTGTTCTCCACTGCCAGGACATTTTGGAGTTTCCATCGCTGGCACCATATTTAAAGCCCATTGTGCACATAGCATCCATCATGAGACTTCATTGGAAGTAGGATGTCACATTTGTAACTGAATTGCTACTTTACATCATTACCCGTCGATCAACCACAAGAATGAAGCTCCGTAGCTTACCCATCTTTAGTGCCATATTATTTTAGGGTCCACTCTAAAAGAGTGCTTTTTTTTCCTAATGTGTAGATGCTAATCTTCCATTAAACAGAAGTCTCAGACCACTTACCTTCCCTCTGCCACTGCCCATCACTGTGTCACTTAACTAGAATGCAAAAATAAAAGTCACTACAATATAAACATTTGAAAACATTTTTGTAGATAAACTAATGCCAGACTACACATAGATGTAAACTGACCACATTGCACATTCCTTAAGGACATATCTTTTATGTCCCTTTGCCTGTTCTGGAGACCTGGCCACAAATGAGCGATGGAAGATGGCATGCTGACTGGCAAGGGCACTGGTAGACTGACAGTGATGGGAAGACAATTCCTGTCATCCTGAGAGAGGACGACAGATTTGATCTGCATGGCGCCATTCCTGTTTCCTGGAGCAGTGCCTTAGCAATGATCGTAATCTGCTAGAGCCCTGTAATAGCGCTGTTGCACTCTGCAGACCTCTTTGATCATGCAGGAGAGCCACTTGAACTTGCATGGTAACAAGCTGACCGTACATCATGGTAATGCTCACTTCCATGGCAGCATGAAGGGAAAGTTAGAACAAGAGAAGTCAAGAAAGACAACTGTATCAATGAGGCAGAAAACTCGGAAAGGGATCATGCTGTAAAGTTGAGTGAAATAGGGGTTGATGGGAAGGGTGAGAGCAGTAACAAATTAAAAATGCTATATATGAATGCACGAAGCATTAGAAATAAGATGGATGAGCTTGAAGCTCTTTTGAAAATTGGCAGATACGATATTGTGGGGATAACTGAGATGTGGCTTCAAGTGGACAGGGCCTGGAAAATGAATATTCAAGGCTACACGTGCTATCGTAAGGACAGACTGACGGGCAGAGGGGGGTGGGGTGACCTTGTTGGTAAGGGAGGATATTCAGTCCCTTGCGCGGGGGGACCTAGAATCAGGGGATGTAGAGTCAGTGTGGATAGAGCTGCGAAATACTAAGGGTAAAAAGACCCTCTTGGGAGTCATCTACAGGCCCCCAAACAGTAGTCTGGATGTCCGATGTAAGTTGAATCAGGAGCTGAAATTGGCCTGTCGCAAAGATGTTACTACAGTTGTTATGGGGGTTTCAACATGCAGGTAGACTGGGAGAATCAGAATGGTATTGGACCTCAAGAAAGAGACTTTGTGGAGTGCCTCAGAGATGGATTCTTAGAGCAGCTGGTGCTGGAGCCGACCAGGGAGAAGGCAATTCTGGATCTGGTATTGTGTAACGAACCAGAATTGGTCAGAGACCTCGAAGTGAAGGAGCCATTGGGAAGTAATGACCATAATACATTAAGCTTCAATCTGCAATTTGAGAGGGAGAGGGTACAGTCGGAAGTGACAGTACTTCTGTTGAATAAAGGAAACTATGGAGCTATGAGGGAGGAGCTGGCCAAAGTTCATTGGTGCAATACCTTAGCAGGGATGACTGTGGAGGAACAATGGTGGATATTTCTGTGTATAATGCAGAAGATGCAGGATCAGTTCGTTCCAAAAAGGAAGAAAGATCCCAGGAGGAGGCATGGGTGGCCATGGCTGACGAGGGAAGTTAAGAAATATATAAAGTTAAAAGAGAAAAAGTATAATATAGCAAAGATAAGAGGGAAAACTGAGGACTGGGAAGCTTTTAAAGAGCAACAGAGGATTACTAAGAAGGAAATACGCAAGGAAAAATGAGGTACGAAGGTAAACTGGTCAAAAATATAAAGGAGGATAGTAAAAGCTTTTTTTAAGTGTGTGCAAGGCAAAAAAATGGATAGGACTAAAATTGGACCCTTGAAGACAGGAACAGGGGAATATATTACGGGGAACAAAGAAATGGCAGAATAATTGAATTGGTACTTCAGATCTGTGTTCACTGGGGAAGACACAAGCAATCTCCCTGAGGTAACAGTGGCCTATGGACCTGAACTTAAGGGAATTTATATTTGCCAGGATTTGGTGCTGGAGAGACTGTTAGGTCTGAAGGTTGATAAGTCTCCGGGGCCTGATGGTCTACATCCCAGGGTACTGAAGGAGGTGGCTCGGGAAATCATGGATGTGTTGGTGATTATTTTCCAAAGTTCGATAGATTTGGGTCGGTTCCTGAGGATTGGAGGGTGGCTAATGTTAAGAAAGGTGGGAGAGAGAAAGCAGGAAATTATAGACCAGTTAGTCTGACCTCAGTGGTGGGAAAGATGCTGGAGTCTATTATAAAGGATGAAATTACGACACATCTGGATAGTAGTAACAGGATAGGAAAGAGTCAGCATGGATTTATGAAGGGGAAATCATGCTTGACTAATCTTCTTGAATTTTTTGAGGATGTAACTCTGAAGATGGATGAGGAAGATCCAGTAGATGTAGTGTACCTGGACTTTCAGAAAGCTTTTGATAAAGTCCCACACAGGAGGTTAGTGAGTAAAATTAGGGCACATGGTATTGGGGGCAAAGTACTAGATTGGGTTGAAAATTGGTTGGCTGATAGGAAACAAAGGGTAGTGATAAACGGCTCCATTTCGGAATGGCAGGCAGTGACCAGTGGGGTACCGCAGGGATCCGTGCTGGGACCGCAGCTTTTTACAATATATGTTAATGATATAGAAGATGGTATCAGCAATAACATTAGCAAATTTGCTGATGATACAAAGCTGGGTGGCAGGGTGGAATGTGATGAGGATGTTAGGAGATTACAGGGTGACCTGGACAAGTTAGGTGAGTGGGCAGATGCATGGCAGATGCAGTTTAATGTGGATAAATGTATGGTTATCCACTTTGGTGGCAAGAACAGGAAGACAGACTACTACCTCAATGGAATCAATTTATGTAAAGGGGCAGTACAAAGAGATCTGGGTGTTCTTGTACACCAGTCAGTGAAGGCAAGCATGCAGGTACAGCAGGTAGTGAAGAAGGCTAATAGCATGCTGACCTTCATAACAAGAAGAATTGAGTATAGAAGCAAAGAGGTGCTTCTGCAGCTGTACAGGGCCCTGGTGAGACCACACCTGGAATACTGTGTGCAGTTCTGGTCTCCATATTTGAAGAAAGACATTCTGGCTATTGAGGGAGTGCAGCGTAGGTTCACGAGGTCAATTCCTGGAATGGTGGGATTACCTTACACTGAAAGACTGAAGCGACTGGGCTTGTATACCCTTGAGTTTAGAAGACTGAGAGGGGATCTGATTGAGACATATAAGATTATGAAAGGATTGGGCACTCTGGCAGCAGGAAACATGTTTCCGCTGATGGTTGAGTGCTGAACCAGAGGACACAGCTTAAAAATATGGGGTAGACCATTTAGGACAGAGATGAGGAGAAACTTCTTCACCCAGAGAGTGGTGGCTGTGTGGAATGCTCTGCTCCAGAGGGCAGTGGAGGCCCAGTCTCTGGATTCATTTAAGAAAGAGTTGGATAGAGCTCTCAAAGATAGTGGAATCAAGGGTTATGGAGATAAGGCAGGAAGAGGATGCTGATTAGGAATGATCAGCCATGATCATATTGAATGGCGGTGCAGGCTCGAAGGGCTGAATGGCCTACTCCTGCACCTATTGTCTATTGTCTATTGTCATTCAGTCTTCTTGTGGAAATCTGTTTTGCTGCAATAGAAGCCAAGACATCAGCCATTATATACTGCATTCCAGTCAGGTCTAACGTGTATTAATATAATGGTCCTTTACTTTCATGTTGGAAATTATGAGGATCAAAACTCGGCACAAAACCATTGGACAATTTAATTCCAACCTTCTCCATGGTCTTTGACATTGAATTTTTTTTGCCCTGTCAGACATGCCCAAAACACTACGTATTGAATTGTGCGCATCCTTGTCTTTCTATGTAGTCTTTTTTAATCACAGTCCTTAGTCCTCAGGTACATCCTGAGCAGCAGAATCTAGTGTGACCCTGCCCTCTAGTGAGCCGATGCTGAAACAATCCTTGCCTCAGCACCACCTTATAGAGTCATAGAGATGTACAGCATGTAGCACAACTTGTGCTCAGGGTCTCACTATGCATGGTTTCCATCTCGAATCTATTTTTTTCAGATATGGGCCACATGAGTTTTGAACCTGGTTGCTGATAGCATGACAAAATGTCTTTATCACCATTTTCATCTTGGTGGTCCTCCACTGCCTGAGGTCCCGTCTTCCCATACAAAATAACACAACAACACATAGACCAGCAGCAGGGTAGCAGGGTGTTTTCTGATGAAGAGCTTATGCTCGAAATGTCGATTCTCCTGCTCCTCAGATGCTGCCTGATTGGATGTGCTTTTCCAGCCCCACCCCCTTCGACACAGGGTAACAACAGCCTGCTCCACCATTCAAAACAATCATGGCTAATCTTGGGTTTCAACTCCATTTTTCTGTCTGAACTTTAGATCCCTTTATTCCTTCAGAGACCAAACATCTGCCTCCCCCGACCTAAATGTAGTCAACCACAGAGTATACATAACCTTCTGGAATAGAGTCTGTTTTTGTTTCTAAAATATGCCCAATCCTCAGGCTTGTACTTTTTTTGCAACATTATACGACTTCTCTTTTAATGTGAGACCATCCTTAACCTCATGAGTAAGCCACGAATGGATGTTTCAGCGACATGTATTGTTGTTGAAACTTTTGAATTGTTTGTTTAAAGGTTTCTAACTGCTAATCAATCTTGGCTAGTCCTTCCCTCATACAATGCTCTTTTTGGCTTTGTTTAATTTTAAAGTATCCTGCACTGAAATACGCTATTTTCAAATTTGACATGGAAATAATCAATTTAATATTCATATTCATCTTCAAATATTAGGTTTCATTATGAAAAGACAGAGCTGTAACTTGGACAAAGTTGAAACAAGCAATTGTTTGGAAAATGCAAGATTTTTGTGAAACTGGTGTTCAGGCATCAAGGATATGTGATGCATTTCCAACAACCTTTGTTCAGTAAGTGGTTAGGCTGTATTTGAATGGTGAAATAAACAAGGCAGAGTTAAATTTTCTGAGTTAGCACTCCTGAAAAGTTTGAAGCACGTAAATTAGCCATACTGACCTTGGCGTATTATTACTCCATCTGCTATCAGGTGAGACCCTGTGCAGGGAATCCCAAGTGATGATACTATCTAGGATTAAATTGTACAATTAAACTTAAGATCCAAAACCTCAGTGTTGGTACTTTGCACTTCTTCTGGATTTGCACTTACAACACCTCATGCATGAATAAGGAGATCGAGTTTAAATACACTTTTATACACTTCTCTTTTCACAACTTAATGATGGACTAATATATGGTCAACTCTCTCCAGAACTGGAATGGGAGGGACTTGGCATGGATTAGACTATTCTCATTAGTTCCATAGCATGTGGGTTTTTCTTGATAATCAGAATGTAAATAATGTTTTATATCTGATTTATTGAATTCTTCACAGCTTATATTGAAAATATCTCACTCAGAGATCCCAATCAACAAGTATATGTCCAGTTCTTGGTGCTATGCTAACATGGTAATGAGCGTTGTTACTCTGTGATATATAATTATGTCCAGCATCAAGAATACTAACGGTAAAAATATAATTACATTTCCTTTCACTTGAGAAATAAGTGCATGCTATGCATTCAATTCCTAGTTGAACAGATTCAACTTATAACCTCTGAAAAGCTTTTGTTTTCATTTTTAATATGAATTCTGCCTGCTCAGCTCTTTTTTTTTATCCCACAGTAGCAAATTGTACTATACAGTGTGTTAACCCTGTGGCATGGGAACCTAAAAATGTTTTACAACCAATTTGGTGCTCACACTATTAAGTTAGCCTATTACCTAATATTCACAAATTATTTATTTCAGTATTATTTTCGTGTAATTGAGCTGTCAATTTATTTATAGGCTCCTTTCCTTCTTTAAAAAAGACATTTCTTTTCTGAAGAAATAACTTTCATAAAAAAGTACTCCCCCCCCCCCCCCCCACGAAACAATTCTCAAAGTCTGCTTCCTTCTATAAGGAAATCTTAAGCTTTGTCAGTAAAGATTGAGGCCAAGGTTTGTACTAATACCAAATGCTGCTTAGGTCACTCTCAAGCAGCTACATATACAATGTCCAGAAATGATGTGTTCAAGTAATCTCTGGTCAGGGCACTCAACAAGCAAGGTTTTTATGTTGTTATATTTTTGCTTCTAGAACACATATAGGGTCCCAGTGCTCTGGATCTTGATATCCAACCCCTCTGACCTTCGGATGGACATGTAGCTTTGGAGAAGACAGCTGATGCTGCTATAGCAGAGCTCCTGCTCCTGTTGGTGAAGTCTGTTTTTCCATTTTATTAGAAGTGCAAAATGGAACTGTGTAAGCTATTTCCATACTTTCCTGAATGCTGGCAACAGCGAAGGTGGGAACTGACATCCAAAAAGTCAAATAAGTATTGAAACCAGAAAATCAATGTTCAAGTCCCACCTGCACCAGAGTTGTGTCAGACTGCGTCCAAACTCCGGTTTCCTCCCACAGTCCAAAGATGTGCAGGTTAGATGAATTGGCCATGCTAGATTGCCCGTAGTGTTAGGTGAAGGGGTAAAGGTAGGTGAATGGGTCTGGGTGGGTTGCTCAGTCGGTGTGGACTTGTTGGGCCAAGGGCCTGTTTCCATATTGTAAGTAATCTAATCTAATCTAATCTAATCTAATCTAATCTAATCTAATCTAATCTAATCTAATCTAATTTATTTGAACAAAGTACTGTGGATGCTGGAAATCTGTAACATAAACATCTGACTGGAGGAGCTCAGTAGGTCTGGCAATATCTGTGGGAAGAAAACAGAGTCAACGTTTCAGGTCCAGTGGAGAAGAAAAGTCCAAATGTTAACTCTGTTTCTCTCTGCACAAATGCTGCCAAACCTGCCGAGTTTCTCCAGCTATTTCTTTTTAAAGCACCATCTGAGAGATGTTGTGCTTTGATTGAAAGTTCATCATCTTGTCATGGTTCAAGTTTTTCAGTTTCAAAGATAAAAGTTTTCTCAGCTTTGTCAGCTTAACTATAAAAAAAAAGCTTCTTCTGCCCTTAGTGACTGAGGCAAGCTACTGACAGCTCAACAGACAAGTGCCCTTGGCTGCAAAATCTGGATTTGAAGTTTGAAGCATATCTCAATTGGCCTTTTAATTACATCAACTACCAGTCAGATCTAAGGGTGATCCATACTTTTCAAGGGATTTAACTCCATCTGAAGTTTGTCTTCCTTCCATGGAAAAGCTCCACAGCCTACACAATGTAACTGGAGGTTCTTTCCTGTCTTTCTCAAGTTGTCCTTCAGGTTAATTTGTAACCCCTACCCTTGATTCACCAGAGACACATGCATTGATTATTACTGTCCTTTGATAACAAGTTTACAAAATTATATAAGCCAAGAGCTGACAGTATTTTATTAAGTATTTAGGCACCCAGATTGTGGAAATTATTCAGAAACTTCTAGAGCCGCATTCATAAAGTCAAAAGTCTCACAATACTACAGGTTCTACTCCAAGTCACCTCACCCGATAAAGGAGCAGCACTCAGAAATGTTGTGATTTTAAATAAACCTGTTGGACTATAACAAAGACAGAAATTTCTGGAAAAGCTGGCAGTATCTGTGAAGAGAAATCAGAGTTAACATTTTAGTGACACCTTCCTCAGAAGAGCCTATAAACTGGTGGATTATAACCTGGTGTTGAGTGACTTCTGACTTTTATCCACCCTAGTCCAACACTAGCATCTCCATGGCTACCATATTGTTCATAAAGTCATTGCCCAGATTCATTGACAAAAACTAATGAGAGTTTTGTTCATAATGGTTTTACACAATGTGAGGTGATCACTACACTATCAGCCGGTTTATCTGCAGCAGACCTTGCTGTTTTTCGGGATTTATGCACATAACTGTCTCAGGAAAATGCAGAGCAGGACACCCATGCAAGAACTCAAAAGCATCTATTAATTTAATATAAATAAAAATAAGTAGAAGCATTTTTAAATCTTATTTGTTAAGCAGATAGATTACCATTATTAATTAAATGTAAATAAAAGCAGTAGTTTCCAATCATACAGTAATAATTGTTTGAACCTCGCCTGAAATCCAATGTACAGTGTCACTCATTAAAAGGTTAAAGGATGCACCACACCAAAATATTATATATTAAATTACGGTCAGTACACCTGGAATCCCCCCAAGGTATCAAACATACAGCAATAATAGTCTACTTTATAACTCATGGTTGCAATGAGAAAATTGGAGTGAGTTTTGTCACAGATTTGGAACCTCATCTGAGATGATTGTGTAATAAGACTTTGGAAAAAATAATACACCATGAGCAAATATTGTTAGACTGCTTTGATGGAAAAGCCAGTTTGAATTTTCCTCAGCATCTCTCCTGCCTCATTATCAAACTCATGCCAACACAGAACCTGTCATCACTGCAGTGTGAGTGCAATCAAAAACAACTTGCATTTATCCAGAGCTGTTAATGCAGTAAAACATCTGACAACCATTCACAGTAACTTACATCAGAGCCAAAGAAAGTGACATAAGGACAGGTGACGACATACAGTGAAATGGCTTTGAATTAAGCAGCATTTTGAAGGACAACAGGTAAAATACTTTGAGGTAGCAATTCCAAGATTTTAGGGTCCAGATGGCCAAAGGCACGGCCACTAGTGGTGGGGTGAAGGAAGCAGTGAATATACAAGAGCTTAGAATAGGATGAATGCAGTGTCCTTTGCAGTTTCCAGATAACTGGAAGACTGAAGGAGGTCACAGAGTTAGGGAGTTGGTAGTCATACAGTCTTAGATTAGATTCCCTACAGTGTGGAAACAGGCCCTTTGGCCCAACCAGTCCACACCGACCCTCCAAAGAGTAACCCACCCAGATCCACTTCCCTCTGACTAATGCACGTATCACTACGGGCAATTTAGCATGGCCAATCCACCTGACCTGCACATCTTTGGACTGTGGGAAGAAACCAGAGCACCTGGAGGAATCCCACACAGACACAGGAAGAATGTGCAAACTCCACACAGACAGTTACCCGAGGCTGGGACCCTGCTACTGTGAGGCAGCAGTGCTAACCACTGAGCCACTGTGCTGTCCCAAACAAAAGCGGATAAATTATAAAGTTATAGTATATTCATTGATAAATTCAACCAAGAATTGATGATCAGAATTTAGTGCGACGAGGCAGTAATTTCAAATCACAGAGTGAGAAGTCAGAAGACTGTAAATTTCACCCCAGCAGAAATCCTACTGATATCTTCATGTACCAGAAAAGTCTACCAGGAAATGTGGTTTTTGAGCCAGCGTTGTAAGTGAAGTTATGAACTGAATTCAGTCTCTACGCGCCAGTCTGTATATGTCTGTGTGTGTGTGTGTGTGTCTGTGTGTGTGTGTGCATGTGCGTGTGTGTGTGTCTGTGTGTGTGTCTGTGTGTGTGTGCATGTGTGTGTGAGTGTGTGTATGTGTGTGAGTATCTGTGTGTGTGTGCATGTGTGTGTGTGAGTGTGTGTGCGCGTGTGTGTGTGTGAGTGTGTCTGTGTGTGTGTGCATGTGTGTGTGAGTGTGTGTGTGTGAGTGTGTGTCTGTGTGTGTGTGCATGTGTGTGTGTGAGTGTGTGTGAGTGTGTGTGTGATGGGGAGGGTGTGGGGGGAGCAGGGGAGCAGCAAGCAGAATCTGGGCAGTACATAAGCCTCCTCTGCTTTGCCCTTGCCCTCTGGCTCCCTATCAAGTAACAGTAATTCTCCTCCGAACACAGAATCCTTACAGTGCTGTGGGGAGGCCATTTGGCCCATCATGTCTGCACTGGCTCTGAGCATTTTAGATTTGTGTCATTCTCCTGCCTCTTCCCTTTAAACCCTGCACAACAGGATCACAGAGTTGTTACGTGTGAAAGGAGACCATTTAGCCTCAGTGTGCCTGCCTTACTGACACCCCTCCACTCCAGTGAAATGGTTCTCTATTGCCAAGTTTTGACCACAGTCCTGTCATTTCTATTGACTTTCATTTTAAATTTTGACCTGATACTCAGTGATAAGTTTGCAAATACCTCAGCCTCTGTGCTATCACTTGGTCAGTCATTCACTTGGACATGTTCGGCTTTGTCTTTTACTAACAAGGCCTGTGTGTTATCTTGTAAGTTGAGTTGAGCAAAATAAAAATGATGTTATGAAAACATCTGTGTGGTGTCATCCATTCACAGTACATTTGTAACGTTATGATGGGACTGTTTCAAATTATAATCCTCATCAGAAAACTTTTACACAAACAAAATATTTGTAAACAGCTGCCTGTTTAATTGTTATTCACACAATTTCCATATTCTTCCACAGCTATGTTTAGTGGTTGTTATGCCATTAACAATATTAGAATGTTATAGCATTGTTAACTTGGGTTATTTTGCCCTGAAGGTATAAAAACCAAACCATGAAACTAAATTAAATATTAATGTAAGACTATAATGATCAGGTTAACGTCAGAAAAAAAAAGATGCTCCAATGCTGAAATGGGTTAAAGAACAAGTAATTCTGTTTCTGTTTTTTTTGTTGGATTTGAGCCAAACAGCATCCAGAGAGATAAATGAATGGATAGATTAGAAAAGCCATTGTTGGAACTGAATCAGTGTGAACAGCAGCTGTGTTTTCTCAATGCCTGCTATTACTCAGCTCACAGCTATTCCACTGCTTTACAAAACCACAGCCTGACATTATATAGCCATTCCCTTACTGCTCAATATTAAATCCATCTTTTAACAGTTGTTTTACAAACTCCAGCAACCATCTCGAACCACAATCAAGAGCAAAACAAAAACTAACATTTCATAACAAATCAATATACTGAAAACAATTGTTAACACCTTAATTTAGAAAGAAATCTGTACAGACCATTATATGATTTGAAACAATACTATTAAGATCTAAAAACGTTAGAACATTATATGGAACAAAATCAGATTGCAATAGTTAATTCAATAAATTATCTAATAACTCAAGCACTTCAAATTTGTTTAAATGGAAGGATAATAAAATGTTAGTGTTTGAGTATAACATTGCTTGTCAGTGTTTGAAATTCCCTTAGATGACTGCCATTTCACATAGTTTGTTCCTTGTGTACTTAATCAGAAATAATAAGAACAAGCCAATGACCTTTGACTTCCTTTTTCAATTATCTATTGGTCCACAGTCTGTGAAGTCAACACACACACACTGACATTTACTCATAATGATAGCTAGTTATAATTTCAATCAGAGTAACATCTTTCAATTTAAATTAAGTTCCTCAAAGTGTTTTATTAATTCAGGAAACTGGTAATATCTTAGCAATACCAACATAATTTTGCAGAGTAATTAATTCCCATTTTCCTTGGTCTATGACCCTTGAAGTTTGATATTTAGATTTTACTTCCCAATGATATCTGATTGCAACATTGTAACAGGATTATTGCCTTAGATGCTAGCAACATGAACATAAGAATAAATATAATGATATTTCCAGTCCGTGGCCAACTTAGGTGAAACAGCAGTCGAGTCTGGTTAAAGTCTAAAGGTACTGCACAGGTCCATGTGGAAATGTAATGCTTACTTTCACATTTTTGAATAGTTTTCTGGTCCCATTGCAGTGCGTTGTATGGAACTTCTAGGCAGAAAGAACGTTACAAACACAACTCTCCATGAGACATTCCAACCATTGCTATAGCATTGGAAATATGCATCAGGAGACCAAGGGGTTAATTTTAACTTTGGATAATCATGTAAAATGGTCAGCATGGATTCAGCTGGCAATCATTGATCTCTCACAATTCTCACATCCATTCATTTCAATAGAAATTAGTTTATTGATTGGCAAGGAAGGGCATGCGGGGTTGAGGGGTGTTTAAAATCCCAAACCTAATCCCAAACCAACAGTTGATTACTGAAGGTGAGTTAGTTATTAAAACATTTTAACAGGCTTTGTGCTTAAGACGTTACATTTGTTTGAGGTTTGAGACTAACCAGTGAGTTCCCCAGGTTATGAAAAATCTGGGTACATGTCTTTTTAGTTTTGTTTCTCAGCTAGGAGGAACAAGGGTGCTTCCATCCACATTCCTGATGAAGAGCTTATGCTCAAAACATTGACTCTCCTGCTCCTCAGATACTACCTGACTGGCTGTGCTTTTCCAGCACCACACTTTTTGACTCTGCTTCCATCCAGTCAGTCAACATAATCTGGTTGAACACCCATAATTAGAGCCTCTACAATGTCCAACCATCCTAAAACTGCTCCCAATATCCCCCACCCTTCCAAAGCTCAACATCCCATAATATTAGGTGGAATGGACAAGTTGGGCCTGTTTTCATTTTTAAATCTCTATGACTCTATCCCCTATTGTCTGACTCTTTTTCTTGCATTTCAAATGTTTAGGTGACATGGAGCATGGGACTATTGTGAACTGTAAGGAGAATATTAAAAGACTCCAATAGGATATAGACAAGCTGATAGTCATGAAAATGGTATCTTTTGTAAGGAAGAACATGAAGACGCTATGTAAAGAGGATCCAGAACACGAATCATTGAAGATGGCAGACCAGCTGAGAAATTGGTCGAAAAGATGTACAGGACTTTACAAATAGACCCACAAAGTGCACAGATATTAAGGTTAATCTTTACTGAAGTCTTGTTAGCCTAAATGGGAATATTATTCCTAATTCTCGGCAACATATTTTAGGGAAGATGTCTGTGAGTTTCAGAGAGAACAGAAAAGATTTTGGAGAATGTTTCTCAGGAAGAGGAATTTCAGCTGTGTAGGTAACTGTGGAAGCTGAGGTTGCCCTCCTCGGGGATGTAAAGGTAGAGAGGTGATTTGCTGGAGGTGTTCAAAATCATGAGGTGTATAGACAGAGAACAAAGAGGCAAACTATTTCCATTGAGATGGAAGAGTCAGAAGGCGGGGGTTGAAATGGTTGCTGAAGGAACTGTTGGTTATATATCAAGAATCATCTTTCATAGAACGAGTGGTTAGGATCTGGAATATCCCACCAGAGAATGTGGTGGAGGTGGATACAACAAAAGGGAAGTGGTAAAATAATCGAAGAGAAAATGTTTGCAGGGGCACAGGTTAGGGAAGAGGGCTGACATGCGCAAGACAGGCCGAATTATCTCCTTTCACAATGTATTCATTCTCTGTTCCATGGCTTCTCCCAAAAATCCAACTCTGTCCCTTATGCCTGATTCCCCCAAATATTTGACTCCTCTCAATGCCCAACTCCCCCACAATCCAATGCTCCCAATATCTAACTCCCTCCAATATCCAACCCCCCCAAAACCCAATTGTCCCCAATATCCAATTCCCCTCAATATCCAACTCCCTTCAATGTCCAATTCCTCTCAATGTCCAAAACCCCACAAAAATGTCAACTCACAAATGCCCCCCCACACACCACACATGCACACACACTGTGCCCAGCTCCCCTGAATGTCTGAAAAAGTATCTTTGAACTTGAAACAATAACTCTGTTTCTCTTGGTACAGATGATGCCAGCACTGCTGAGTTTCTCCAGCACTTTCTCTTTTACTCCACTACCTAGATCACATACAAGTCTCTTTCAGTGTTCACATTTTACCAAATTTTCAACTTGTCCTCAACCCCCAAACATCCAACTTCTCTTCATGTCCATCATTCCCTCAGATTCAACTCTAGCCTCTGATGTCTGACTTGCCAGTGATGACTGACTCCTCAGTCTCTAGCCAAAACCTCCCTCAAGCTTGGGGGACCACAAACCTATTCGGGGTGGAGTTTAATGCTGGTGAATGGTGCTCACAACTCTCCCCAAATCCACCAGAAGGAATGACCGTGCTGGACTGGCACATGTTTTACAAGATTATAAACGCAGCCCAGTTGCCAGAACCAAGTCCTGGACATCACTGAGAATGCCAGTGGGCTCCAGGATGATGACAGGTAGATAGTGAGGACTGCCGATGCCAGAGAAGTCAGAGGCCATAAAGTGTGGTGCTGGAAAAAGCACACCAGGTCAGGCAGCATCTGAGGAGCAAGACAGTCAACATGCCCACGAGTGAACAAAGATGGTCTTACTTTTACATAGTGGAAACAGGCCGTTCGCCAACATGTCCACACCGACCCTCTGAAGAGTGACCCACCCAGACCAATTCCCATACCTTATTATCCTATCTTTCCCCCTGATTAATGCACCTAACCATTGAACACTATGGGCAATTTAGCATGGCCAATCCATCTAACCTGCACACCTTTGGATTGTGGGAAGCAACTGGAGCACCTGGAGGAAACTCGCACAGACCCAGGGTGAATGTGCAAACTCCACACAGACAGTCGCCCAAGGCTGGAATCCAACCTGAGTCCCTGGCGCTGTGAGGCAGCAGTGCTAACCACTGAGCCACCGGGCTGCCTCCAAAAGTGAAAAAAATCAACATTGCCTGTGGACAGCTTACCTTGACCCAAGATGTGGGTCAGGTGATTTTCTTTGATTTTTCCACAGCCTAAGGATTAACTCCTGTGAACAGGCTTCCAGAAAGTTCTTAAAATGTAAATGGCCTTGGTGGGGTGCTCTCCCAAGATGAAAACCATCTGTGCAATTAACACCTTTTATTTCCTGTGGGCTTTCCAAAATCCATGCATTTTGAGACTTACTATCTCCCAATGAGACAATGAAACCTGTAAAGAAATCAATCAAATCATTAGGAGGTGTAGAACACCACAATCCATTCTTCATTGTACAGGCATGTCTTAAAATGTTAAATCATTCTGGGAGGAGAATAGCAGTAGTGACCATGTAAACAAAATACACACAGATACCAGATTGATCCATTTGTTTTCTGTTGTTACAGCAGAAGAAGGAGGGTGGGCTAACCTTTCCCCCTTTCCCTTCACCTCTCAGTTGTATATGATAATCTGTGTCAGGGAATGTTTGGAACTTTTTCAAGAATTGTGGATTTTTCAGGAATAAATATGAAGTGGAATGTTTAAATTAGAAGCAAAGAGAAATATTTAAGTATAAAATACTCCAACATGTAAATGTAACAAAGACATTTTATACATAGAGACACACATAGAAGTAAAGATGGCTCAAACCTGGACAAAATAGTGAATTCCAAAGGTGAGGTGAGAGTGACAGCCCCCTATGTTTGACCGAGTGTGGCATCAAGGAGTCCTCGCAAAACTGCAGTCAGTGGGAAATCGGGACAAACTCTCTGCTGGGTGAAATTATGTCTGGCATATAGGAAGATGGTTGTGGTTGTTGTAGGTCAGTCATCTCAGCTTCAGGACACCTCTGCAGGAGTCCCTCAGGGTAGTGTCCTAGGCCCAACCATCTTCAGCTGCTTCATCAATGACTTTCCTTCCATCATAAAGTCAGCAGTGGGGATGTCCACTGATGATTGCACAATGTTCAGCACTATTCACAACTCCTCAGATACTGAAGCAGTCCGTGTTCAAATGCAACTAGATCTGGACAATATCCAGGTTTGGGCTGACAAGTTGCAAGTAACTTTCATGCCACACAAATGCTAGGCAATGATCATCTCCAACAAGAGACAAACTAACACCAACCCTTGACATTCAATAGCATTACCATCACTGAATATCATAATAACAACATCCCAGGAAAGGGTCGGGGGGGGGGGGGTGTTTGGTTACTATTTACCAGCAACTCAACAGGACTCATCATATAAATACAACTGTTACAAGAGCAGGTCAGGGGCTAGGAATACTGTGACGAGTAACTCACCTCCTGATTCTTCAAACTCTGTCCATCATCTGCAAGGCACAAGTCCAGGAGTGTGATGGAATACTCCTCACATGCCTGGCTAAGTGCAGCTTCAACAACACTCAAGAAGCTCGACACCATCCAGGACAAAGTTACTCACTTGACTGGCACCACACCCAAAAAGAAAATCCTATGCTTCACACTCAGTAGTAGCAGTGTGTACTATGTACAAGATGTTCTGCAGAAATTCACTAAAGATCCTGAGACCGGCTCTTCCAAACCCATGACTACTCACTATTCTATTGTTCCTTCACTGTTGCTGAGTCAGAATTCTGGAATTCCCTCCTTGATGGTATTTTGGGTCTACCAACAGCATATGAACTGCAATGATTCAAGAAGGCAGCTCACTATCACCTTCTCAAGGGCAACTAGGGATAGACCATGAATGCTGGCCCAGCCTAAGACACCCACATTCCATAAGTGACTAAATAAAAAGGCAGTGGGAATGCAATGCTGCACTGTGATTTGTATTCCCATACTCCTCTGTTGTCTTTGAATCTACATTTCATGCACAGAAACCCAAACTGAGAGTCCATTTTCATTTAACAAATTAAAATTTTATGGTTTTAGGCAACTAAGTTTTAAAAAATCTTTGACTTGTCCATTGCTAACTTATCCTTTGAGCTCTCACCAAAGTTTGAAGACAAGTTTACGAGGAAGCAATGGAAACATCCCATGCTGCAGAGGATGGAAATCTGAAACAAAAATAACTAATGCTAGAGATGCTTGGCGGCATCTGATAAAGTTAATACTTCAGATTGGGATACCGATCTCCAAAGACATGTTTATCTTACGACATTCTTTAAATCGACATAACAACAATAATCATTTGTGAAGAAAAGTCATTGGCTATAAGGCTGCATGATATAGGAGCAGAATTAGGCCATTCCACCCATTCAGTCAGTTCTGCCATTCAATCATGACTGATATGTTTCTCAATCCCATGCTCTTGCCTTCTCACCATAATCCTTGATCCTGTTACTTATCAAGAACCTATCTGTCTCTGTCTTAAATACACTCAATGACTTGGCCTCCACAGCCCCCTGCAGCTATGAGTCCCACAGAGTCACCACTCTCTGGCTGAAGAAATTCCTCCTCATCTCAGTTCTAAAGGGTCATTCCTTCACTCTGAGGCTGTGCCCTTAGGTCCTAGTCTCTTCAACAAGTGGAAATACCTTCTCCACATCCACTCTATCCAGGTCTCTCAATATTCCGTAAGTTTCAAGGAGATTATCCCTCAACCTTCTAAACTCCATTAAGTACAGACCCAGAGTCCTCAACCGCTCCTCATATGGCAAGACCTTCATTCCCAGAATCGTTCTTGGCAATTTTCTCCGGACTTCCTCCAATGCCAGCACATCCTTCCTTACATACGGGCCCCAAAACTGCTCACAATATTCCAAACGTGATCTGACTAGAGCCTTACACAGACTCAGCAGTATCTCTCTGCTCTTGAACTCTAGCCCTTTTGAAATAAATGCTAACACTGCATTTGCCAACTGAATCTGCAAATCAACATTAAGTGAATCCTGAACTAGGATTCCCAAATTTCTTTGTGCTTCAGATTTCCGAAGCTTTTTCCCTAAGAATTATATTGAAACCTCCTGAAGCCATGACTGACATTGTAAGCATACAATTATGTTTTGCCTATGCAATATCTATCTTAAAAAAAATAACTCTGACCATTGGTCAGAGTATAGAGTACAGGAGTCGGGAGGTCACGTTGCGGCTGTACAGGACATTGGTTACGCCACTGTTGGAATATTGTGTGCAATTCTGGTCTCCTTCCTATCAGAAGGATGTTGTGAAACTTGAAAGGGTTCAGAAAAGATATTGCCATGGCTGGAACATTTGAGCTATAGAGAGGGACTGAATAGGCTGGGGCTGTTTTCCCTGGAGCGTTGAAGGCTGAGGGGTGACCTCATTGAGGTTTATAAAATCATGAGGGACATGGATAGGATAAAAAGACAAAGTATTCTCCCTTGGGTGGGGGAGTCCAGACTAGACGGCATAGGTTTAGGGAAAGGGGAAAGATATGAACGGGACCTAAGGGGCAACTTTATCACACAGTGGGTGATGCGTGTATGGAATGAGCTGCCAGAGGAAGTGGTGGAGGCGGGTACAATTCCAACATTTAAAAGGCATGTGGATGGGTATATGAATAGGAAGGATTTAGAGGGATATGGGCCAAGTGCTGACAAATGGGACTAGATTAGTTCAAAGTTCAAGAGAAGATTTGTAGCTCGGGTGCTCGTTGTTGTGGTTCTGTTTGCCGAGCTGGGAATTTGTGTTGCAGACGTTTCGTCCCCTGTCTAGGTGACATCCTCAGTGCTTGGGAGCCTCCTGTGAAGCGCTTCTGTGATGTTTCCTCCGGCATTTATAGTGGTTTGTCTCTGCCGCTTTCGGTTGTCAGTTCCAGCTGTCTGTTGCAGTGGCCAGTATATTGGGTCCAGGTCGATGTGCTTATTGATTGAATCTGTGGATGAGTGCCATGCCTCTAGGAATTCCCTGGCTGTTCTCTGTTTGGCTTGTCCTATAATAGTAGTGTTGTCCCAATCGAACTCATGTTGCTTGTCATCTGCTTGTGTGGCTACTAAGGATAGCTGGTTGTGTCGTTTCGTGGCTAGTTGGTGTTCATGGATGCGGATCGCTAGCTGTCTTCCTGTTTGTCCTATATAGTGTTTTGTGCAGTCCTTGCATGGGATTTTGTACACTACATTGGTTTTGCTCATGCTGGATATCGGGTCCTTTGTTCTGGTGAGTTGTTGTCTGAGAGTGGCTGTTGGTTTGTGTGCTGTTATGAGTCCTCATGGTCACAGTAGTCTGGCTGTCAGTTCGGAAATGCTCTTGATGTATGGTAGTGTGGCTAGTCCTTTGGGTTGCGGCATGTCCTCGTTCCGTTGTCTTTCCCTTAGGCATCTGTTGATGAAATTGCGCGGGTATCCGTTTTTGGCGAATACATTGTAGGTATTCTTCTTCCTCTTTTTGCAGTTCTGGTGTGCTGCAGTGTGTTGTAGCCCTTTTGAACAGTGTCTTGATGCAACTTCTTTTGTGTGTGTTGGGGTGGTTGCTTTCGTAGTTCAGGACTTGGTCTGTGTGTGTGGCTTTCCTGTATACCTTTGTGATGAATTCTCCATTCGGTGTTCTCTGTACCATCACGACTAGGAATGGGAGTTGGTTGTCCTTTTCTTCCTCTCTAGTGAATCGGATTCCTGTGAGTGTGGAGTTGATGATCCGGTGTGTGTTCTCTATTTCTGTGTTTTTAATGATTATAAAGGTATCATCCACATATCTGACCCAGAGTTTGGGTTGAATTTGCGGTAAGACTGTTTGTTCTAATCTTTGCATTACCGCTTCTGCTAAGAGTCCAGAGATGGGTGAGCCCATGGATGTGCCATTGATTTGTTCATATATTTGGTTATTGAATGTGAAGTGTGTTGTGAGGCACAGATCCAGTAGTTTGAGTATGGCGTCTTTGTGGATAGGTTCACCGTCTTGTTGTCTGTTCTGTATGTCCAGCTGGTTGGCTATTGTTTCTCCATAAGACCATAAGACCATAAGACATAGGAGTGGAAGTAAGGCCATTCGGCCCATCAAGTCCACTCCGCCATTCAATCATGGCTGATGCGCATTTCAGCTCCACTTACCAGCGTTCTCCCCGTAGCCCTTAATTCCTCGAGACAACAAGAATCTATCAATCTCGGCCTTGAAGACATTTAGCGTCCCGGCTTCCACTGCACTCCGTGGCAATGAATTCCACAGGCCCACCACTCTCTGGCTGAAGAAATGCCTCCGCATTTCTGTTCTGAAATGACCCCCTCTAATTCTAAGGCTGTGTCCACGGGTCCTAGTCTCCTCGTTTAACTGAAACAATTTCCTAGCATCCACCTTTTCCAAGCCATGTATTATTTTGTACGTCTCTATTAAGTCTCCCCTTAATCTTCTAAACTCAGTTGTAACTCTGGCTAGAGTTTTGTTGATAGAGGTGAACAGCCAGCCAGACTACTGCAACCACTGGGACTCATAACAGCACACAAACCAACAGCCACTCTCAGACAACAACTCACTAGAACAAAGGACCCGATACCCAGCATGAGCAAAACCAATGTAGTGTACAAAATCCCATGCAAGGACTGCACAAAACACTACAAGGACAAACAGGAAGACAGCTAACGATCCGCATCCATGAACACCAACTAGCCATGAAACAACACAATCAGCTATCCTTAGTAGCCACACACATGACAAGCAACATGAGTTCAATTGGGACAACACTACTATTATAGGACAAGCCAAACAGAGAACAGCCAGGGAATTCCTAGAGGCATGGCACTCATCCACAGATTTAATCAATAAGCACATCGACCTGGACCCAATATACCGGCCACTACAGCGGACAGCTGGAACTGACAACTGGAAGCGGCAGAGACAAACCACTATAAATGCCGGAGGAAAGATCACAGAAGCGCTTCACAGGAGGCTCCCAAGCACTGAGGATGTCACCTAGACAGGGGACGAAACGTCTGCAACACAAATTCCCAGCTCGGCAAACAGAACCACAACAACGGGACTAGATTAGGTTGGGATATCTGGTTGGCATGGACAAGTTGGACCAAAGGGTCTGTTTTCGTGCTGTACATCTCTATGACTCTATCTGCCAAAATGACAATAAACACCGAAGACAGATTAGATCTGTCACATCATTCATTATCATTTTAGGTGTCACAAAAACGAATCCATTCTCCATTACATTGAGAATTACTCCTTCATTGTACGTGTTATGTCCAAAATATACATCATTGCTAATATTAGGAAAAACAGTTTAACTTTAGATTTTATGTATTTTCCTGTAGATGGAGCTGCTTACCCATTCTGGACTTCACAATGGTGTGTGCCTTTTGGTTAATTTTAGTCCTTTACAATGTCAGAGTGCCTCTTGGTAAGAAAAAAAGTCTAAAGCCAGACATATTGAATTATGTTTCTTAGCCCTTCTTCTACTTGTATAAAAAGCTTGAATTTGAGCAATAAGATTCAATGCCAGCTGTGGCTTTTTCCTCTTTTATTTTTGTTGATAAGGCATTTTTAATAGAATTTTGAAAATCGCATTTTTACACACTATATCAGCAATTGCGCATTTTACAATTATTTCACCGTTATACTTTTGACAATTTAAAACAGAAGTTTTTGTTGCAAACGTTTCGTCCCCTGGTTAGGCGACATCATCAGTGCTTGGGAGCCTCCTGCGAAGCGCTTCTTTGATGTTTCCTCCGGTGTTTATAGTGGTCTGTCCCTGCCGCTTCCGGTTGTCAGTTTCAGCTGTCCGCTGTAGTGGTTGGTATATTGGGTCCAGGTCGATGTGTTTGTTGATGGAGTTTGTGGATGAATGCCATGCCTCTAGGAATTCCCTGGCTGTTCTCTGTCTGGCTTGCCCTATGATAGTAGTGTTGTCCCAGTCGAATTCATGTTGCTTGTTGTCTGCGTGTGTGGCTACTAAGGATAGCTGGTCGTGTCGTTTCGTGGCTAGTTGATGTTCATGTATGCGGATTGTTAGCTGTCTTCCAGTTTGTCAGCAAGACGAATGTAGTGTACAAAATACCATGCAAGGACTGCACTAAACACTATATAGGACAAACAGGAAGACAGCTAACAATCCGCATACATGAACATCAACTAGCCACGAAACGACACGACCAGCTATCCTTAGTAGCCACACACGCAGACAACAAGCAACATGAATTCGACTGGGACAACACTACTATCATAGGGCAAGCCAGACAGAGAACAGCCAGGGAATTCCTAGAGGCATGGCATTCATCCACAAACTCCATCAACAAACACATCGACCTGGACCCAATATACCAACCACTACAGTGGACAGCTGAAACTGACAACCGGAAGCGGCAGGGACAGACCACTATAAACACCGGAGGAAACATCAAAGAAGCGCTTCGCAGGAGGCTCCCAAGCACTGATGATGTCGCCTAGCCAGGGGACGAAACGTTTGCAACAAAAACTTCCAGCTCGGCGAACAGAACCACAACAACGAGCACCCGAGCTACAAATCTTCGCACAAACTTTGAATTTAAAACAGAGTTGTTTGTTTTTTTTACCAAATTCTCCAATTGTGTTTAACTTAGACCATTAACAATCTTCCAATTTCTAACATTGATCCCCTTTTTCACAATAGTCAGATGGGGCTTGGCTGTTCAATATGACCATAAACAAATTTTCTTTGACACCCACTAGTGAGATGACATAAATATGACAAATATTATACTGAGACGGTGAGATAATGGTAATCTGACTGAACTAGTAACACCGAAGTCCAGGCTAAAACTTTGGGGTATGGCATCAAGTCTGACCACGGACTCTAGTGGAATTTAAATTTGATTAACAGTTCTGGAATTGAAATACAGTTTCAATACAGTGGCTGTGAAACTACAGTTGATTGTCAGAAAAAAAAACTACTTCACTAATGCCCTTTAGGGAAGAAAATTGTCTGCCTTTATCTGGTCTGTCACTCTAGAGTCACAGCAAAGTGATTGACTCTTAATTGCCTCTGTGCAATTAGGGATGGGCAAAGAATGTTGGCCTTGCCACTTATGCCCCCAATTCATGCAAGAATAAAGAAAACAAATCTTAACCAGTTTTATAGCTCATGAGTAACGACCTTAGAGCACTGATTAATGTGACTTAGGGTGGCATGGTGGCTCACTGGTTAGTACTGCTACCTCACAGTGCCAGGGACCTGGGTTCAATTCTAGCCTCGGGCGACTGTCTGTGTGGAGTTTACACATTCTCCCCATGTCAGTGCGGGTTTCCTCTAGGTGCTCTGGCTTCCTCCCAAAGTTGTGCAGGTTAGGTGGATTGGCCATTGGAAATGTAAGTTATAAAGAAAGGGTGGGGCTCTGGGTGGGATGCTCTTCAAAGGGTCAATGCACACTTGACAGGCTGAATGGCCTCTTCGTACACTGAAGGGATTCTACAATCCACTTGGACAGATTGCAGGTAACGTGAATTTGATCCGGTAATTTTATATTCAAGTACCTCAAAGAACTCTTCCTTGAATATTTAAACTATCTGTTAATAATTCTTGAATAATCTTTTTTTGTTGCTGAAATTCAGAATTGCATTTGGATCCACAAAGATCAAAAATGCATCAATTACTTGATTATCAGCTTATGTTGTAATAATCCTGTACCAAGGCTATACTTTCAATCAAATTTCTAGGAGCTGAAAATTCATGTCCTCAAGTCCAATGTAGACAAGCAGTAGGCTGGAAGAACACAGCAAGTCAGGCAACGTCAGGTGGTAGAGAAGTCAGTATTTCAGATAGAACCCATGTTCAGGTCCTACAACCAAAACATTGACTTTCTTCCACCTCCTGATGCTGCCTGGCTTGCTGTGTTCTTCCAGCCTCCTGCCTGTCTACCTTGGATTCCAGCACCTGCAGTTTTTTTGTCTCTTCTCAAGTCCAATGTGACTGCAGGAAGAGACAGAAATTAGGTCTGGACAAAAAAGTAATCAGGGCACCTTCTTCCTTGCCCGTTTCCACAGGGCTCTGTTTGGAATGCATGCTTTAACCAACCTCAAACAAGACACTGGCATCAGACTGGGCAGAACTGGGAAATAGGATTCTCAGCCAGGCTTTTTCCTTGAACCCATTTAGCTGGATGGTTAGGATACCGGGTGAAATCTGGTCGATATATGAGTGGTATGGATAGATTAGATTAGATCCTCTACAGTGTGGAAACAGTCCACACTGACCGTCCTAAGAGTAACCCACCCAGACCCATTCCCTCTGACTAATGCACCTAAATCTACGGACAATTTAGCATGACCAATCCACCTAATCTGCACATCTTTGGACTGTGGGAGGAAACCGGAACACTAGGAGGAAACCCACGCAGACACGGGGAGAATGTGCAAACTCCAACAGACAGTCGCCTGAGGCTGGAATCGAGCCCGGGTCTCTGGTGCTGTGAGGCAGCAGTGCTAACCACTGAGCCACCATGCTGCCCCAGGAAACGCATCTGGAACACCGTCAAATTTTAGAAACATAGAAACATTTTTATTTTCCGAAAGACTAATGGGTCACAAAGAGGATATTTTGTAGGAAGTGCCTAGCATTCCCATTCAGTCTCCCAACAGGATTTCTAATCTTCACTCAATACACAGCATCTAGTTTTATTTGTAAGCTCTAATCAGCAATAACTAGTCACCAACACATTATGTGAACATAATAAAAGATTAGTTCCTAATCTCTTCAATGGCCTTTATTTCTCCACATAGCCTTGTTTGTTTTGGTAACTTCCTCCTCTGCGCTATTTGTGGCAAATTAGCAACGAAAGAAAAAAAAAGCACCCCATGTTTGCAACCTCATGTATTGCTCAGGCTGTTTATTTTGGCTCTCACTAAGCACTAAAAACCTAAGGTCCCATTCTCAGCAGGCGCAACAGCAAAACCCCATCAATTCAGATTGATGATGAAATCTTGGAAAATGAACCATTTTCCATTTGTTTAGAGCCTCCAGTCAATGAGTGCAAACATGGACAATAAAACTCATCACAGCCTCCAATATACCAGCACAACCTTTGGCTAACTGAAGAGGAGTACTTAAGGATCAAGATCTCAAATTCAAGATTAAAGTCATTATTAGCTGTGATACAATTACTCCAAATGTCTTTGTAGGATCCTTCTAATCTGGTTCTCAGAAAGGCTAGCTAATTGCAGTGTTCTTTCCCAACCCAATGTCACTCAAAACCACTGGATGGGGCACCAGTACCTGACACCGGTTCTGCCAAAGTAACTGGTCTACTCTGAATTTGATCATGGGAGGAGATCACCCAAGAAGACACTAGGGATGTTTTTGAGATGTTCTCAATTCATCCCTGGGATATTCTCAATTCATCCCTGGAGAAGTGACAATTCCCTGCTGACTAATAGAAGACCTTGGCTTGTGACCAACAAAGATTGGGAAGGCACCAAATACTTCAGGAAACTTTGTTGGGAATGTACAAAGTCAAGGCAAAAATCGACCTAGCCAAGCTTTAAAGCACCAACTGGTGACAGAATCTACACCTCACACATTGGATTTTATAACCATCTCAGAATGCATTGATCCAGCATGGGGATAAGTCATCCCCATTGTGGGTCACTGCCTTAGAGAAGAGAAATTCTCCTTTTAAAACTATTGCAAAATCAATGGCCCAAATTCTCCAGTTACTGCAGAATAGATTCAACTGATGTGTGCATGATGCCAAGTGGGTGTGGATCATAGTTGGAATCTGGTTGGTGGGGACGGAAGGGGAGGAGAGGGAGATGTGAAGTCCAGTGAGATCAGGATGGGAAGAATGTTGGGTCTGGTGACAACTGGGTTAGAGGGCAGAGTAACAGTTCCAGGCATGTGTGATGGGTTCAGGAGACTAGGGAACTGCTGAAGGTGTTGCCAAGGCTGAGTTAGACATTCTGTTTAATGGTTCCCCAGGAGCTGGATTAGGTTTTTAATCCTCTAACTTTTCACAGATGACTATTAAGTTTGGGCAAGGCAGAACCATTAGAAATCTTCAACTTTATGGGACTTTTTCAGAGAGTTCAGACACAGTGGACGTGCCCATCAAAACTTTAAATTTCTTGGGCATTTGTCTTACAGTCAGCTGCATTGGAAGTTCTGTGGGATCTTGATGGGCAATTCCAGGTCTGTACTGCAGAGACAACTATCAGACCATCTGAAATTCTCGGGTAATTTTCTCTTTTCAGTTTGAGCTTAATGCTGGAATGCTAGTGTTTCATCTGTTCTTTATGTGAAACAGGGCACTGTGCTTTTCAGCTCTTTCATTGAGATCCTGAGTCCAAACTAGTAACTCATGATCTTCAGCTTATTGTGAAAAAGAGCAATGAGAACAACCCTTGGAAACAGAGAGGATAGGAGCAGGAATAGGGCATTCCACCCCTCAAGCCTGTTCCATCATTCAATTTGATCATGGTTGATCATCCAGCTCAATACCCTAATCCCACCCTCCTCTCATATCCCTTGATCCCTTTAAGAAACAAGAGTAGAATCTACCTCCTTCTTGAAAACACATAATATTTTAGCCTCAACCACTGTCTGTGGTAGGGAATTCTATAAGGTCGCCACTCTGCATGAAGAGATTTTCCCTCGTTTACCCTTAATCTTTCAGCTATGACCCTAGTTTTAAGTTTTCCCACCATTGGGAAGGTCCTTCCTGGATCTAACCTGTCTAGTCCTGTTGGAATTTTAAAGGTTTCTCACAGATCCTCTCACTCTTCTAAACTCCAGTGAATACACTCCCAACTAACTCAATCTCTCCCCATACATCAGTACTTCCACCTCAGGAATCAATTTGATGAGCTTCTGGGCACTCCCAACATTCTTCCTTAGGTAAAGAAACTAAAACTGCACACAATATTCCAAGTGTGGCTTCACCAGTGCCCTGTATACTTTCTTGTTTCTCTACTTTCATATGTATCAAATCACAAGATCTGATAAAGAATACATTTCCAGAACTTTCCCTTAGAATTTTAAATAGGTTGTGTTCAATAAATTTTATGATTAAAGAAGGGAATTTGTAATTTCTCTGAAGAGATGCCTATTGCATGAGACACTTCTAATATGAAAATTGAAAGGACAGTCCATATTAGCACCATGATATTGCAGAGTGTTGGACATGCCAAGAGATCTAACTTGGGCCAAGAAGATAAAGGATATGGTGTATGGGGTGTAGAGAGAGGAGAACAAAAAACACAATCCTTTAACTGTTGCTTTGCTTGGATGTTTTGAGTTTCTGCCCAGAACTAAATCCAATTGAACACATTTTATTCTGTAGGTGTAATGGAAATTTCACTGCTAACTGGATGACATTTTTAAGAACAGAATCACAGATGTGAATCTGAATGTATGAATTGGTCACCCATGCTGACTGATAACAGCAGCTGGGGTTTGATGAAATTCATTAGGTATAAACCAATGGAAAGGACACATCATTACACAATAAGTTCCAGGTGTCTGTCTTCCATTCTTCTGGAGGGCAAATATGTTCTCTCATTCTGGGATTCTTGTAAATTAGAGGTCTTAACTTCATGTAAGAACAGGCATTTTCACTACCAAAAATACTATTTATTTACATTATTAGAAAAATTCTGTTGTTACATATAGAATCTATATCAAAATGGAATTTATACTAGAATGGAATAACTATTTACTATTAAGAGAAATTCAGCAACTGGTGTGGGAACCTTTACCTGTTGAAGGTACTTAATCAAAATTAACTCTCTGAAATATTAGCTCACTGTGCTTATTTGAATGTTCCAAATAATAAGAACCAGAAGCTAATGATAAAATCAATTTTTAAACTAATCTTTTTTGTTAAATTCAGTTAATGACACTGATGACAGGACAAATGGCTTATATTTTACCATATTTAACGAGGGTACTTCCCGTGAAATTTTCCTGCTGACCTTTGAAATGTGGTATTGTACATGTGTTAGTGGTTTATTAGTAGCAGTAAATCGGCAGTCAAGTCTCCAACCGCCAACATGTCCAGGGTGCACTGCAACAACTTGGAAAGTGATTACAATACAGCCTGGTTTTAAGTTCTGTTAACAGTAGTTGGCAATCACATGACCAGCTCTTAATACATTGCAAAATATACAAACGTTTCATAAATGTTTATAATACCATTTTATGTGACATGTGGATACTGAACAGAAGCCTACATTTTCTGAATAATGCAACAATTGGAATTTTCCCACTAAATCTGACCTGTTGCTGTCCCTAGTCCTTTCCCAGCTGCAAATAACATCTCAAAGTCCAGCATCTGAATCGTTTTATTTGAAAGTGCATTAAATATAATACCTCGAAAATCAGAAGGACTTGTTTTAGGCAGAAATTAGTTTTGCCTGAGCCAAAGAAGGATCTATATGAAAAATAATCCACTTTCCTATAAAACTTGCAGACTTTTCCTGTAGGCCACATATTTTTCACGTATATTTTAGAAACTTTTTTCCATTCTTTAACATACATCACTTATTGTCAGAAACTAACCTAGCTTCTTAAATTATATGGTTATATCTACATTGATCCCTCATCCATGTATAATTTGGTTTTAAGCTCTTTGGTTCTTAAAGGAAGTGTGTTCTCTCTGGCAAATATCACCAAAATGAAAGGGAATAGATTAACCTTTCTTGAGAATCTAATGTCTTTTGATGCTTATAGGTTTGTTACCATCTAAAGATGATTTTTCTTTCATTCTGGATTAGCTAGAGGTATTTAAGATTTCACAGTTATTCTCCTCTCTGGTCCTTCCTTGTTAATGTCTGTTCATTATGACTTCCTACAAACTTGGCTTTATAACCTTCCAGCCACAGAGAGTTGAGAACACAGCTCAGTCCATCACGCAAACCAGCCTTCCATCCATTAAACTCCATCTATACCTCCCACTGCCTCAGGAAAGCAACCAGCATAATTAATAATCATAAGTGGGTGGCACAGTGGCTCAGTGGTTAGCACTGTTGCCTCACAGCGCCAGAGACCCGTGTTCGGTTCCAGCATTGGGTGACTGTCTTTGTGGAGTTTGCATGTTCTCCCTGTGTCTGTGTGGGTTTCCTCTGGGTATTCCTGTTTCCTCCCACAATCCAAAAATGTGTAGGTTAGGTGGATTGGCCATGTTAAATTGCCCATAGTCTTATGTGCGTTCGTCAGAGGAAAATGGGTCTGGGTGGATTACTCTTTGGAGAGTCGGTGTGGACTGTTGGGCCACACTGTAGGGAATCTAATCTAAACCTTTCTACCTCGGTTATCCAAAAGTTTGTATATACTTATGAACAGATTCAAGAAAAACTTCTTGCCTGCTGCTATCAGTCTTTTAAGTAGACCTCTTTAATGGTAATGTTGATCTTTCACTCCACTTTCTTGGCAGCTGTAACATTGTATCCTGCACTCTTTTCTGTTACCCTGATGTACTTGTACAGTATAATTTGCCTGTAAAGCATGTAAAATAACACTTTTCACTATACCTCAGTACACGTATCAATAACACATCAAATCAAATAATTATTTTTCCCACCTGGAGTCCGTTTCATAACTTACTGCAAATACCAATTTTCAGAAAAAAGGTCCATTATTTTCACCCTCTAATTAGCCTGCTAATTGACTATTAATGTGAAACAATTTTTCTTATCTATATCAATACAGAATATCACCTCATTGTAGCACAATGTATGTGTAGAGAGAAGTTCTACTATAATAGGACCTATATGTGAACAAGAACTAAACTGATCTACATAAACTATTGAGTTTGATGACAAAATAACTTAAACGTGTGTGCTATTATAGCTATACATCATACACATTTACCTAAAATGAATAGATTAATTATTGTTAAAGAATCAATACATTTCTTCATAGAATTAAATAGGTCGCAGCGTTATTTTTTTTTCATTAATATGGTAATTAGGATATGGATTAAGACTCTAAGAAATATTACATATAGGATGTTGACATAAGAACTGTTTATTGTTCAAGCATATATGTGACCAAGATTTGTTTAAACAGAAAAAAAAACATCTCGAGAATCTGTTTCCAGCAACTAATACCTGAATATTTTACTTTTCAATGTATTTCTTCAACTGCATTAATGAGACCTAACCCTCCATATCTAGTCAGATTCCAGTCAGATACATTTCATAATGAAAACATGGAACTGTAAATTGTTTGTAACTAAATTATTTGACAATCTTTCAATATGAGGCTGTCAACACCAAATTATTTCCTGCTGCTGCACATAATTTTCCTTCGTATACAATTGAAATAAATAAAATATGGAGAATAAGAAATGCTTCCTGTAAAAGAAAGACTAGTATTTAGGAATTAAGGTTTTGTTTTTTTTTGCTGGTCTTTGTTGCATTGGATGAAGAGAAGTAAATGAAGAATAAAAACAGCTGTTTTAACCAAGGTTTAATCACTCTCCCTTCTCCAGCTCTGTTGCCATTGTGCGTCTAGAACATAGAACATAGAACATAGAACATAGAACATTACAGCGCAGTACAGGCCCTTGGGCCCTCGATGTTGCGCCGATCCAAGCCCACCTAAACTACACTAACCCACTATCCTCCATATACCTATCCAATGCCCTCTTAAATGCCCATAAAGAGGGAGAGTCCACCACTGTTACTGGCAGGGCATTCCATGAACTAACGACTCGCTGAGTGAAGAACCTACCCCTAACATCAGTCCTATATCTACCCCCCCTTAATTTAAAGCTATGCCCCCTTGTAATACCCGACTCAATACGCGGGAAAAGGTTCATACTGTCGACCCTATCTAACCCCCTAATCATCTTGTACACCTCAATCAAGTCACCCCTAAACCTTCTTTTCTCTAGTGAAAACAGCCCCAAGTGCCTCAGTCTTTCCTCATACGATTTTCCTTCCATACCAGGCAACATCCTGGTAAACCTCCTCTGCACCCGTTCCAATGCCTCCACATCCTTCCTATAGTATGGCGACCAAAACTGCACACAATATTCCAGATGCGGCCGTACCAGAGTCTTATACAACTGCATCATGACCTCAGGACTCCGGAACTCAATTCCTCTACCAATAAAAGCCAGTACACCATATGCCTTCCTCACCGCACTATTTACCTGGGTGGCAACTTTCAGAGATCTGTGTACATGGCCACCAAGATCCCTCTGCTCATCCACACTACCAAGTATCCGACCATTAGCCCAGTACCCCATCTTTTTGTTATTCTTCCCAAAGTGAATCACCTCGCACTTAGCTACATTGAATTCCATCTGCCACCTTTCTGCCCAGCTCTGCAGCTTCTCTATATCCTGCTGTAACCTGCTACATCCTTCCTCACTGTCAACAACTCCTCCGACTTTCGTATCATCCGCAAACTTGCTCACCCAACCTTCTAACCCCTCTTCCAGGTCATTTATAAAAATGACAAACAGCAATGGTCCCAAAACAGATCCTTGCGGAACACCGCTAGTGACGGCACTCCATGAAGAAACTTTGCCATCAACTACTACCCTCTGTCTTCTTCCATCCAGCCAATTCCTAATCCAAACCTCCAACTCACCCTCAATGCCATATCTCCGTATTTTCTGCAGTAGCCTACCATGGGGAACCTTATCAAACGCCTTACTAAAATCCATATATACCACATCTACCGCTTTCCCCTCATCAACCTCCTTCGTCACCTTTTCAAAGAATTCAATAAGGTTTGTGAGGCACGACTTGCCCTTCACAAAACCATGCTGACTATCCTTGATCACATTATTCCTATCTAGATGTGCATAAATCCTATCCCTTACAATTCTCTCTAAGACTTTGCCCACAACAGAAGTGAGACTCACCGGCCTATAGTTACTAGGGCTATCCCTACTCCCCTTTTTGAACAAGGGAACCACATTTGCTATCCTCCAGTCTTCTGGGACTGCTCCTGTAGACAAAGAGGACATAAAAATCAAGGCCAATGGCTCTGCAATCTCCTCCCTTGCTTCCCAGAGAATCCTAGGATAAATGCCATCAGGCCCAGGGGACTTATCTATTTTCACCTTTTCCAGGATTTCCAACACCTCTTCTCTACATACCTCAAAGCCATCCATTCTACTTATTTGTGCCTCAGTATTCTCATCGACAACAATGCCCTGTTCCTGAGTGAATACTGAAGAAAAGTATTCATTCAGTGTCTCCCCAATCTCTTCCGCCTCCACACGCAACTTCCCCCTACTATCCACACGCAACTTCCCCCTACTATCAGTCTGTGAACTGATTTTCTACATAACAAACAATGTAAGTTGTAGTTATTGGATTTTCTGAAAACACTCTCATTATGTTGATGGGATTTAAAATGCCTGAACATTTTCGGAAGTTTTCACCTTTAATTAAATACAGCAACTCCTGCTGATTATAATATTCATTGGGTCATCCAGATGAAATTGTTTACTGGCATAGTTCTGCATTAAGTTGATATTTTGCAATGTCTCTCACTGTTCGTAGCCAACTTACAGTGTGTATTGCTTCCCTCTGTCTTACTGCTATTCTCCTCATAAGTATAATATAAATTGAAGCAGATGGCTGTTTGTTGGGCAGGTTGTGTAATTTTCTTTCTAACTTATTACGGAAAAGGAATTTCTCAGTCAACATTGATCAGAGGCATAAAACAAGGATACAGGCTGTAGTTGGTTCTGATATAACGCGATAATCTGCTTCTAATGCGATCTCATATTATAAGAAGATCGTGCAATAGCTGCACCATTTAAACTAATGGGGCTGGAATCTCATTATAGCCAATATGGGTAAGGAAAGTTCATGTTCTACAAATAATGGTCCAAATTCTTCAATCGCGTCAAAGCCAATTTGCATTGAAGAAACACGTGTTATAGCAGAACTGAGTGCACCTACCCAGCCCAAAGGCTGTCAGACTGAAAAATTAATTTGCTGTCATTTTTTGAATGCAGGGGCCACAATTTACAATCTAACCCTATTCTGGTCTAGACAAAAGTTGACACTATTCATCTTTTGCCTCACCTAGTAGATTGTGTTCAGCAATGCATTGCTGGCTGCTTGCACACTTTAACGGTTGGGGGAGGGGTCTGGGGTGGTGTTGCCTAACAACCTGTGAGGCCACCATGTTCTCCAGGTAACCAGCAGCCATTGAACCTGCCTAGGCCTCCGAACGCTGAGCTGCACTGACTGAGACGAGGTAGCTGCTGACCACCCGTGCTGTGATTAGGTCCAACTATAAACCATGGCAAATGAAGTAGCAACACAGAGAGAGTGTTCCCAGCTGGTCACACTGGAAGCTACATGAAGGTTCAGAGAAGAGTAGATGTCATATTTCCTGGATTGGGGGGCGGGGGAGAGGTTGGGAGAGGGGATATTAGGCAGGTCAACGCAAGGAGTATGACCGCGAGGACCTGGCTACAGATACCGGAGAGCTTTCTATAACCTCAAGAAAGCTGTCAGTGCATCTTCACATGGCATTGTCTACCAACTATACCTCCAAGGTCCCATGATACTCAGTGCAGTCAGCACTCAGGACTAACAATCAGATAGTCCTCCCACACCTTCCAATAATGTCAGCTTCAAACCCCCCTGTCACTTCCATCACATACCTAAAGCTGACTTGGAGATGCTGGAGTTGGACTGGAGTGGACAAAGTTAAAAATCACACAACACCAGGTTATAGTCCAACAGATTTATTTGGAAGCACTAGCTTTCGTGGCACTGTCCCTTCATCAGGTGGTTAAACCTGTTGGACTATAACCTGGTGTTGTGTGATGCCTAAAGCTCTTCTGCTTAGACACAGCTCCCAAATGTAGTGCAATACAACCACGGTCTTCTTCCCTCTTTGTTCCAGTACAAAGTGAAATGCAATTGAAAGGAATAAAGCAAGAGTGACAGAGGATATATCTGCCTGCATCCCTCAAGTCCAAATGATATTCTGCCTCATAGACCCAGCTATGATTGAGTCTCTGGTAACTTGCAGATCCAGGCATCATAGTTGCTATAAGGATTTGGGGCATAACAGACAATGATTTGTGTATGATCACATACCAACTACATATTTACCAAATTTATACCTTATCCATTGATATGGGAGCCCCCCTGCCAGAGACAGGTCTGTTAGCTCTTACAACAGTTGGAATTTCAACACTCTAACAAATCTTTCTGGGGGGCTCTTCCTGCTTCTCTCTGCTTTGAAGGACATGATTTAATCTTGTCAGAGTCTCTGTTACCTCCAAGATACTGCAACAGACAGTATATCGCAATGTGGTGACAGTATCCTGCTTCCATCTGGAATGATTTAGTCAAATGGATGTTGAATGATGCAATGATTTTTTTGGCCATTGGATGGACCGTTCTTATTCTGATCTGTAGATGCACGTAATCTTGAACAAGTGACAGAATTCTGTGGCCATTTCCTCAAACATTGCTCCTGGGTGAATTAGGATTGTTAGGAGCACTCTCTGAAAAACCATGATGGATTGGACCTTCTGCTGAGCTCTGTCCTTCTCTTCCCTCTCTGTAAAAGTTCACGGTCTCTGGTCCAGTCATCAATCATGCTGTGAACCTAGCGAGACTGCAACTACAGAAACCATAGTACTTCTCTAAACTTTATCACAGCAGTAATACTGGCACACACACCCACTATACATCCATCTCTGTAAAACTGACACACACACCCACTATATGTCCATCTCTGTAAAACTGACACACACATCCACTATACATCCATCTCTGTAAAACTGACACATGTACCCACTATACATCCACCTCTGTAAAACTGACACATGTACCCACTATATGTCCATCTCTGTAAAACTGACACACATATTCACTATACATCCATCTCTGTAAAACTGACACATGTACCCACTATACATCCATCTCTGTAAAACTGACACATGTACCCACTATATGTCCATCTCTGTAAAACTGATCTCTGTAAAACTGACACACATATCCACTATACATCCATCTCTGTAAAACTGACACATGTACCCACTATACATCCATCTCTGTAAAACTGACACATGTACCCACTATACATCCATCTCTGTAAAACTGACACATGTACCCACTATATGTCCACTTCTGTAGCCAAGATTTCTTTTATCTCCAGGTCATCAAATTCACTTATCAAACAAATCAGCATTTAATTATCTTGAATTTCCTCCTAAAAGAGATTTTTTAAAAAACTAAATGCAAAACAATCACATTTAAACTTTACCAAAGTAAGTACTAGGCTGAGTGACACACTTTAACAAAGTTAAAAATCACACAATCACCTGATGAAGGAACGTCGCTCCGAAAGCTAATGCTTCCAATTAAACCTGTTGGACTATAACCTGGTGTTGTGTGATTTTTAACTTTGTACACCCCAGTCCAACACCAGCATCTCCGAATCAACACTTTAATAAAGTTAATTGCAAGAAGTTTGACATTTCTTCAGCAAAAATTGTGAATTTAATTATAACTGCATTAATGTCAAAAGTGGCTAGTTCACCTATTTACACAAATGCTGCCAACATACCCCTTGCAGCTCTGTGTATTGGCAGTGCTTCCAGAGTGAACATTCATTCTGTCACTGCTGATGTAGTTCACCATCCTGAGGAACGAATGTTTGAATAACTGTGGCAGAATAAGCCAGTGCAAACTCAAATTGGTGTAGTCACATTCGTCAGTTAAAAACAACACAAACGCACACTTTCAGCTCATTAAGGGTTTTTTCTATTAATTTAGTTTGCTTTTAAAACAGTAGAAAATTGTTAAGCTTGGCGAAATTGTGTGTTTTGCTTTGTCTCTATTCTCTCCCAGTATTAACATTCATCTTCACAATCTTTGTTGAAATTCACCAAAGAAAAAAACAGATACTTTTGCAGATTTAATCTCTCATGTTAGCATTGCCAGTACTGAATGTTTTGTAATTATGCGTCTCTTTATTACTTGGCTGATTTTTCTTACATTTATTTTAACTTCAAATTGTATGAGATTGGATGGGCTCACCTTTATTTTGATTGATGCAATTAGTTAAATAGAAACTTAAGTAAAGAAATAATGAACACAAGTGGCATATTTTAGAGACTTTTAGCTGACGTAAGCCTTCTTGGTTCTGGGAGTTTCTCATACAGGAACTGGTACGTGTTCCAAAGGCAACAGAAGCAGTAAAGTTCCTGGTGACATATTACATGTTTATCTGTATTGTGACGGGGTCATCATTTCTATGACACAGTGTGATAGGAGGTGCCCATTCCACTGATAGCCCTGATCTTGGGCTCCAAGTGACAAGTACAGATGTTTTTCAGAAATTACTTTCCAGGTTTAACAACAGCCAAGTTGGATTGGTGCAAAGGTCCTTTTGCTGACTTCATGTCCAGTTATGAATTATATTCAGGACTCAGAAATTATTTTCACTGGCATCAAAAGCTTCTCAGTTCAATGTCTGTTTCTCATTTCGATTTTTTGTTAGTCTTAGTTGTTACTTTTTAGACATTAATTAGACTATATTGTCAGGTAGACTGATTCCTTATAAATTTGTATCATTTCATTTAGAAATGGGAAAAAAAAGTCACATAGAATTTTGATTCACAAATATGTCATAGAACAGTCTAGTTAAGAAAAGGTCCTTCAGCCCATCGCATCTGAACTGTCAAATCTACACTGGTCCCACTTCCCAGCACGAGGCCTGTAGCCTTGAATTTTATGACATTTCAAGTGCTCATCCAAGTACCTTTTAAAGGATTGAGTTTCCTCATCTCAACTACCCTCTCAGGCAGTGCTTTCCAGACCCTCACCAACATTTGGGTGAAAACTCTTTTCCTCAAATCTCCCCTAAACCTCCTGTCTTTCACTTTAAAATAAAGCTCCCTTGTTATTGACCCTTGGACTAAGGGGAACAGCTGTCCATGCCTCTCATAACCTTATACACTTCTATCAAGTTCCTTCTCAATCTGAACCAAAAAACATTTCATAGTTCCATCTTATGCAACATCTCCTCTGCACCCCTCCAGGGCACTTGTTTTCCTTCCTATAATGCGGTGACCAGAACTGTTGGTTGTACTCCAACTGAACCAAAATTCTTTACATCTCCAAACTAACTTCCTTGCTCTTATAATCTGTGCCTTGACTGATAAAGGCAAGTGCCCAATGCTTTCTTAACCATCCTGTTAACCTGTCCTGCCACGGGGATTTGTGGACAAGCTCTTCAAGCCAACCCCATCTCTCTACTCCTTTTGTTCTGTCACTTTGATCATCCCTTCTGAGTCAATAACTCCTTTTGTGGACTTTATCCTTGCTGGAATTGATGTTTCACATTAAAGTAGATGAAATAAAATAATGATAACAATGACAAAGAAACTTGGATGCAAAAACAGAAATTGCTGAAGGAACTCAGCAGGTCAGGCAGCATCTGTGGAGAGAAAAAGAGTTAATATTTTGAATCCAGTAAACCCTCTTCAAAACTGCTAACAATGACCTAGTGTGCTGGTTAAGTGCTACTTATACACATTTCAAAGTAGCAATAGTGCAGGCGTAGATTAAATAGAGCTTTTCATTCAAAGCAGATTGGATTCATAGGAAAATTGCACACTGCAGCATGTCCAGATTTCTTCTATCATATGGTGAGAAATGTTATTCAAATTCTATGGCAAGCATCAAAAATGAATTCCCTAAACTTCTCCCATTTCCAGGAGGGACAAAGTGAGTACTGCAGATGCTGGAGATCAGGGTCAGGAATTGTGGTGCTGGAAAAGCACAGCAGGTCAGGCAGCATCCGAAGAGCAGGAGAATCGATGTTTCAGGCAGAGGAGGGCTTATGCCCAAAACATCGATTCTCCTGCGCCTCGGATGCTGCCTGACCTGCTGTGCTTTTCCAGCACCACACTTCTTGACCCATTTCCAGGGACAGTGATTGTTTTTAAATTTAACATTACGTCTATAATTTATTCATGCAGTTTTATTCCTCAGGTGTTCCTTCGTTAGAAGTGTAACTTTGTCAGCTATAACTATTTGTTACACTACTTTTCTGTATAGAGTCATAGAGTCATACAGCACGGAAACAGACATTTCGGTCCAACCAGTCCATGGTGAACATAATCCCAAACTAAACTAGTTTTGTCTGTCTGTTCCTGGTGCATATTCCTCCAAACCTTTCCTATTCATGTATCCATCCAAATGTCTTTTGTACCCGCATCCACAACTTTCACAGGAAGTTCACTCCACATGCAAATCATCTTCTGTGTAAATTATTTGCCTTTTCTGTTTTTATTAAATCTCTCTCGTCTTCACCTTAAAAGTGTGCATCCTAGTCTTGAAATCCCCTATCCTAGGGAAGAGACAACTACCATTAAGGTGAAAGTGAGGACTGCAGATGCTGGAGATTAGAGTCGAGAGCATGGTGCTGGTTAAGCACAGTCAGTCAGGCAACATCCGAGGAGCAGGAAAATTGATGTTTCGGGCAAAAGACCTTCATCAGGAATGAGACTGGGAGCCTTGGGGCTGGAGAGATAAATGGGAGGGGTGGGGGGGTGGGGCTGGGGCTGGGGAGAAGGTAGTTGAGAGTGCGATAAGTGGATGGAGGTGGGGGTAAAGGTGATAGGTCAGGGTGGAGGGTGGAGCGGATAGGTGGGAAGGAAGATAGACAGGTAGAACAGGTCATGAGGGCGGTGCTGAGCTGGAAGTTTGGAACTGGGATAAGGTGGGGAGGAAGGGAAATGAGGAAACTGGTGAAAACAACTACCATTAACCCTATCTAAAGCCCTCATAATTTTATAACCTTCTTTAAGGTCGCCTCTCAACCTCCTTCATCCCAGTGAAAAGAATTCCAGGCGATCCAACCTTTCTCTATCTCAACCCTTCCGTACCCAGCAATATCCTGGAAAATTTCTTCTGAACCCTCCCCAACTTGATAAAATCCTTCTTATAATGAGGCGACCAGAACTGGACATGATTTGGAGATGCCTGTTTTGGACTCGGGTGTACGATGATAAAAATCACACAACACCAGATTATACTGGGTCAACATCGCTGGGCTATTTGTTTCAATATGCATATTGAGTTCTGATGATGTCCTTCAAATCAGACTGCTGGTTTTAACTGAAGGCTAAATGATGGTGCTGTTTACATCAGGCTACTTGACTCAAATTGAGACAAAGGATCAGGAAATGCCCAGAAGAGCGTGACTTTGTTTTATAGCGTTCCTTATGGATCAGAAAATGAAGACACTCCCTGGAATTCTCTCATCTCCCATTCCTCTTTCAGTTCTTCCCTCATTCTGTTCTGAAGAAGGGTCACTGCAAACGTTGACTCTGCTTTCTCTCCACAGGTGTTGCCAGACCTGCTGAGTTTCTCCAGTTTTTTCTGTTTTTGTTTCAGATCTTTAGCATCTGCACTTTGTTTTTGTTCTTTATTCCTTCATCTCTTGACTACAATTCCCCACTCTGAACCTTCTGGCAATAAACTTTGCACCGAGGATCCCAGGCATGAGTCATTACCATCAGGGTCTGAATCACTTGATAATGGCAAAGTAGTTGTTTGCCACCATCTCCCTGTCCCTTGGGGTGTATACTGGAGTGGTTGTATCTCTCTTTACCTCTGAGCTGGAAGGTCTGGGTTCAAGTCCTGCATTAGAATGTGAGGCGCACAGAGGTGTGTCATAACATGTCCAAACATGTTGATTTATCTTAAAAAAAACATTTTCTTCACTGTTGAAAAGTGCACAGTGACAACAAATGGTATCCAGCCTTTAAAATGGACAGAGCTGTGATGTTGCTCTGGGAGCTAACACCATTGTATCTAGGAGTGAAATTCAACCTTTAATTCTCAGATGTCAGAGTAACTTAATTAATTATAAAAATGAATTTAAGCTTCCCCTTTATTCTTTTGTTACCTTTTCATCCTTATTTATGAAGGTAAAATTCTACCTTCTCTCTCAGGTTTTTCCACTTAAGCCCAGTCATCCAGTACCAAAAGTAACTGTCCATTGACTGAAGACATCTCGATGGTTAGTTTTACCAGATGATCAATATTCAGAACAGCTAGGACAGCCATAACTGCATCTTAGGTATGAAAAGCATGACTTAATCAAGGGTTAAATTTAAGGCAATGTGACTGGAGTTATCCTAAATGATAACATTCCAATATCAATGAGATAATTCAGTACCGGTGTGCCAATGGTTAACTTTGATTGTCTGTCTAGGCTGTTTAAAATAAAACTTTGAAAATCTCAATTCCTTTTTGAAATAGCTAGTTGAAACAAAAAGTCTTAAGGTAGTGAAATTACTATCCACTTATTACAAAAATCTGAGCACTTATCATCCATTATTTAGGCTGCAAAAAGAAATGGAATGTGTGTCAAAGATTAGTGGAAACTGGTGCCTCGAGACTTAATGCACACAATCTATGTCTGTGAACTTAATCTTTTAATTGCATAATTTTAATAATATTAATTCCACATCAGTTGCTGTAAACAGCTAGTGGTAAGATCACATGTATTTGGCAAATAGTTTCAGATCAGTGCTCTAGAATTCAAATCATTGCTTAATTCACCTAAAAGCTCTAGGTCTGAGACTACCTGTTCACTATGCTGAACTTGTTAGTACTCTTTGGATTTCATTTACTGCCATTCAATAGGTATATAACTTTGGGCGTGGAATGATGAAATACCTGAAGCTCTGTCACTGCCTGAGGAAAGACAAACCTTCGCATAAACCAAATCATCTGCTGACATTTCCGCCACCCCCAAATGGACCCCACCACCAGGGATATATTTCCCTCCCCACCCCTTTCTGCCTTCCGCAAAGACCGTTCCCTCTGTGACTACCTGGTCAGGTCCACACCCCCCTACAGCCCACCCTCCAGTCCTGGCACCTTCCCCTGCCACCGCAGGAATTGCAAAACCTGCGCCCACACCTCCTCCCTCACCTCCATTCAAGGCCCTAAAGGAGCCTTCCACATCCATCAAAGTTTTACCTGCACATTCACCAATATCATTTATTATATCCGTTGCTCCCAATGCGGTCTCCTCTACATTGGGGAGACTGGACGCCTCCTAGCAGAGCGCTTTAGGGAACATCTCTGGGACACCCGCACCAATCAACCACACCGCCCTGTGGCCCAACATTTCACTTTGCCGAGGACATGGAGGTCCTGGGCCTCCTACACCGCCGCTCCCTCACCACCCGACGCCTGGAGGAAGAACGCCTCATCTTCCACCTCGGAACACTTCAACCCCAGGGCATCAATGTGGACTTCAACAGTTTCATCATTTCCCCTTCCCCCACCTCACCCCAGTTCCAAACTCAGCTCAGCACTGTCCCCATGACTTGTCCTACTTGCCTATCTTCTTTTTCACCTATCCACTCCACCCTCCCCCCCGACCTATCACCTTCATCCCCTCCCACACTCACCTATTGTACTCTATGCTACTTTCTCCCCACCACCACCCTCCTCTCACTTATCTCTCCACCCTTCAGGCTCTCTGCCTGTATTCCTGATGAAGGGCTTTTGCCCGAAATGTCGATTTTACTGCTCCTCGGATGCTGCCTGAACTGCTGTACTTTTCCAGCACCACTCTAATCTAGACCACTGTCTGAGGGAAGGCCACTGTCTGGAGGAAAGACCACTGTCTGGGGAAAATTATAAAAGAATATTTATATCCTCAGCTATGATATTTTTGTTATATCTTTTGAATTTCTTTCTCCTTTCATAGAATCATAACAATGAAACTGGGCAGAAGAAGGACATTTAGCTAGTGCCTTAGTTGGCTCTTGTGAAAAGCCTAAAGAGATTTTACGTTTTGTCACCATAACATTTTCCTTCAGCAGAGTACAGTGTCTTCTGAAGATAATTATCTGCATACTGTCCTCCTTTAATGTGTGGATCTCACACATAGTTCTAAATACCACAAAATACTAAACTACTGGCTCCTTTTACCTGAATCTCCTCTACATTGGGGAGACAGAACGGCTACTCACAGAGCGCCTCAGAGAACATCTCCGAGACACCCTCACCAACCATCCCCACTGCCCCGTGGCTGAACACTTCAACTCCCCCTCCCACTCTGCCAAGGACATGCAGGTCCTGGGCCTCCTCAATCACCACTCCCTCACCACCCAACGTCTGGAGGAAGAACGCCTCATCTTCTGCCTCGGGACCCTCCAATCCCAGGGCATCAATGTGGATATCACCAGTTTCCTCATTTCCCCTCCCCCCACCTCACCCCAGTTCCAACCTGCCAGCTCAGCACCATCCTCATGACCTGTCCTACCTGCCAATCTTCCTTCCCACCTATCTGCTCCATCCTCCCCTCCAACCTATCACCTTTACCCCCACCGCCATCCACCTATTGCACTCTCAGCTACCTTCCCCACCAGCCCCGCACCCCCCTCCCATTTTTCTCTCCACCCCCGAGGCTCCCAGCCTCATTCCTGATGAAGGACTTTTGCCCAAAATATCGATTTTCCTGCTCCTTGGATGCTGCCTGACATACTCTGCCTTTCCAGCACCACACTCTTTATCCTTTTACCTAAAGCCAACTGTTGTTTTTTTGGGGGGGGGAATCGCGGAACTGCCTCCGCCACTTAGAAGATAGAACAGTACAGGCCCTTCAGCCCATGATGTTGTGCCAATCTTTTATCCTATCCTAAGATCAGACTAACCCACCTACCCTTCATTGTACTATCATCCATGTGCCTATCCAAGAGTCACTTAAATGTCCCCAATATATCTGACTCTGCTGGCATTGCATTCCACACACCCACCACTCCCACCACTCTCTCCCCTAAACCTTCCTCCAATTACTTTAAAATTATGCCCCCTTGCAATAGCCATTTCCACCATGGGAAAAAAGTCTCGGGCTATCCACTCTCTCTATGCCTGGCATCAAGTTGTGCATCTCTATGAAGTCACCTCTCATCTTTCTTCACTCCAATAAGAAAAGCCCTAGATCCCTCAATCTTTCTTCATAAGACACGGCCTCCAGTCCAGGCAACATCCTGGTAAATCTCCTCTGCACCCTCTCTATCCTTCCACATCCTTCCTATAATGAGGTGATCAAAACTGAACGCAATATTCCAAGTGTGGTCTATCTTGGTTTTAATCTTTGAACTGGTCCAGTATGTCAGCCTTTTTTTTGTTGTAATGCACATAGGTATGAACCACAAGGACATGTGATGTATTGTGTTGGATCAATATCTGCTTCTAGCTCTGGAGCTAATTTCAATTCACCTGATTATTTATAAATTTAATGGAGATATGCACAAAATACTGCTTCACTCCATTGTAAAATTGTTTGAGACAGCCAATTTAGAACATGGAGTCTTCAGAATTGGGCTCCAAAGGGCTAAGAAAAAAACAATATGTTCACAAAATACATCAGAGGGGGTTAGCTTAACATCGTTCTATCAAACCAGTAAGCATAAAAACATTCTGTGACAAGACTTGTCCACAGCTACCGTGCATCTGCTATCTGAGAACTGCAAGTGCCTTCATGACATGGAATAGAATCCATCATAATCCTGTCATCCAATTTAGAAGCTTACAAACCCATTTATCTCTCATCTGCAGAGTGAGGGACATAAATAGAAAGAGAGCATTGAATGAGACAATCAACTGGGGAAACAGGGATATGTAAGAGAACGTGAAAAGGGGGCCTTGAAGAGGGAGTGTGAAAGGAAACAATGACGTGAAAGATGCCTACAGCAGCAAAAAAAAAATCCAATATGAGAAATGTCTGACCAGTTACTGAATTGTACAAAGAATGCACAGGAAATTTCATTTTAAAAATGGAACAATGTGGAATATTAAGAAAAAGAAATCAGATAATATTGTATTAATTGCTACACTTGCATGAAAACAGGTAATATTCCAGTGACCAATTCATCTCCATGTTGGTTATAAATAGTGTCAATGGCTTTGTTAACTGCTGATCATTATACATTCTGTTTCATAAATTATGTCCATATTGGTTTGTTCAGTTCTGCTTTTTCTAATACATAGCCTAGGGATTCTCAGACTGCAGTCATATCGGAAAAGGATCAACCAGATGTTGCAAATTATGAATGCACAGTACACCATACCAGAGAATGAGTTCTGGACGTTGGGAGTTGTAATGTGGGAGGATGAAATTTACATTAGCAATTTCTTGTGAGCATTAAGGCTAACAACAGTGGCAATTGAACATTCACTATTGGCCAGTAATCTTTAAAGTCATTTGCACCTCGATTCTGCTTGTCTTTGAATTACTGTGTCAGTTTTGAGGTTTTGTATACATTGCATTATATGTAAGCTTATTAACATTAACATGATCTTTATTTATTAGTTTGCTGATGATTAAGTAAGAAGTTCACAAAGTCTCAACCTTCACACATTTCATTCCCTTCTAAATTCCATGCTTTGCAGAATACCAGTAAAGGCTCAATGATACCACTGTTGGCTCAATCCAGCTGCTTTTAGGTTCAAAGTGAACTTCAGGATTAAACACTGACCACCGAAGGTCTTGCCCACTATTTGGAGACATTGTGGGAACTCCGCATCACTTCTGTTGGGAAGATTTAGCCAAGTTTTAAGCACATGTCATAACCAGCCAGGACTTCCCTGGGATTTAGTATGGCAAGAACAGAAACCCCAGTCACTCTGAGCTGCCGATCTCTATCACTGGCAACATTACCAGGAGAGCGGTGTCTGCTCTTGGTAATGCTCCATTGACATCAGCCAGGATTGTTATGAGATCAGGCGAGTGAGGGTTTTGGTTGGGAGGGATATGGTTGAGGACCGGCAATGGAATTGGAGGCAGAGACACAGTGTAACTTTCAACACCTAACCCCATCCTGCACCCTACTCTGCTCTCTCTGAAGCTGGGTCCCTTTATCAGGCACTGGGTGCTTGACAATGAATGTGATAACCCCACCTTGGCAGGTCGCTGGCAAATGACCTGCATTGTTGATAGCCTTCAGGAGCAACAGGAAAGCCAGCTTCCTCCTATTCATATCCCTGAGCCACCACTGAAGTCTAGTAGAGCTTGATCTAACTGACAATCCGCTATGAGAAGGCCAGTCATTTTTCAAGTTGACCACTTCCTATCTTTCACTAAATTTGATGGATTTTCCTGGCCATCATGCTTCCTGCTGTGACAGGCTGGATTAAATCCTGTTCGCAAGTGCATAAACCTCTAAAATAAAAGAAAGGATTTGGACGCTGGAGACCTGAAATAAAAATAGAAATTACTGGAGAAACCTGACAGATCTGGTAGCATCTGTGGAGAGAGAGAGAGAGAAACAGAGAGACAGAGAAAGTTGAGTGTGAACGTTTTGAGTCTGATGGCTCTTCACCAGAACTGACAGCAGCTGGAAAAAAGGTGGTATTTATGCTGAAGACAAGGTTGGGGGGCAGTGGTGGGAGGGGGACGGTGGTGGGAGGGGGGCATTGGTGGGAGGGGGTGGGGTGGGAGGGGGCGGTGGTGGGAGGGGGGGCGGTGGTGGTGGGGGGGAGTGGGGAGAGCTGTGCAGACAGGTAGAGACAGAACCCAGAGACAGAAAGATCTATAAAAGTGGTTGGCAGGCAAGGGGTTTGTTGATCATAAACCTGGACAGAAGAGAAGCTGAATAAGTAATGATGAGAGCTGAGAGTAGGAGAGTGTGGATAGGCTGTACTGATAGAACCAGGGTGTGGGGGTAGGTAAAAGAAACATGGAAGGTCTGAATAAGGCTCACATAATCCTTTAGTTTAACACTTAAAAATACACCAACAAAACACTGCATTGTCAGCTGTGCCATCTTTAAGTGAGATTTTAAACCAAGACCCTTCCTTTCCTCTCTTGGTGTCATTGTGAACTATGATCCCTCAGTTAATAGCAGTAAAGCAGATTAACTGGTCATTTATCACGTTGCTGGTTATGGAAAGTGCCATGTGCAATTGTCTACCACGTTGCAAATTGACTACGCCTCAAATTCGGTTCAGTGGTGGAAGTGCTTGAGATATCCTGAGGACAACCTGGCTTGGTGACAGCCCTTTCTAATGAATTACTGTTGACCATTTTGTGCCAGACATCTTTGCCAGAATTAATTAAATAGGGTTCCTGGGAGACTCTTTAACCCTGACTAATGGGTCTTTTGTGTTTCCTGCCAAGGAACAGAAGCGAATTACAGATTCAATGAGGCTAATGAAGCCACAAGAATCATTGCTTCTCATATCACTGACATCTTGAAATGGAACTTCCCATGTGAGGACCGATCAAGAGACACGTTACACCATAGCCTACCCCTGGATTCGAAGGATCATTTGACAGCTGTTGTGTGCCCTATAGATTTACTGTAAAAAAGCAGTTGTATTATATAAGAGGGGAAGCCATTTCAGAATCAAAACTAAAATAGGAAACAGACGCTGATTTTTTCAATTTCAAAAAGATACTTTATTCATAATAAGAAGTACAAAGTCATTAAAACAGTTCAGATCTGCACAAAGTATATGAAGAAACACAAAGTAACATTGGAGTTTTGACTCTATCCAACAAAACAAACCAAGGCATATCTTACTTGTGTAAGATTATATTTATTTATGATTGAGGCACCAGGAAGGTCTGAGAACTGAACAGACCCCCATTTAACTTCAGCAGAAAGACCTCAGACAGTGGTCTTTCCTCCAGGCAGTGGTCTTTCCTCAGACAGTGGTCTTCCCTCAGACAGTGGCCTTCCCTCAGACAGTGGTCTTTCCTCAGACAGTGGTCTTCCCTCAGACAGTGGCCTTCCCTCAGACAGTGGTCTTTCCTCAGACAGTGGCCTTCCCTCAGGCAGTGGCCTTCCCTCAGACAGTGGCCTTCCCTCAGACAGTGGTCTTTCCTCAGACAGTGGTCTTTCCTCCAGTGGTCTTCCCTCAGACAGTGGCCTTCTCTCAGGCAGTGGCTTTCCCTCAGACAGTGGCCTTCCCTCAGACAGTGGTCTTCCCTCAGACAGTGGCCTTCTCTCAGACAGTGGCCTTCCCTCAGACAGTGGTCTTTCCTCCAGTGGCCTTCCCTCAGACAGTGGTCTTCCCTCAGACAGTGGCCTTCCCTCAGACAGTGGCCTTCCCTCAGACAGTGGCCTTCCCTCAGACAGTGGTCTTTCCTCCAGTGGCCTTCCCTCAGACAGTGGTCTTCCCTCAGACAGTGGCCTTCCCTCAGACAGTGGCCTTCCCTCAGGCAGTGGCCTTCCCTCAGACAGTGGCCTTCCCTCAGGCAGTGGCCTTCCCTCAGACAGTGGTCTTCCCCCAGACAGTGGCCTTCCCTCAGGCAGTGGCCTTCCCTCAGACAGTGGCCTTCCCTCAGGCAGTGGCCTTCCCTCAGACAGTGGCCTTCCCTCAGGCAGTGGTCTTTCCTCAGGCAGTGGCCTTCCCTCAGACAGTGGCCTTCCCTCAGACAGTGGTCTTCCCTCAGGCAGTGGTCTTCCCTCAGACAGTGGCCTTCCCTCAGACAGTGGCCTTCCCTCAGACAGTGGTCTTCCCTCAGACAGTGGCCTTCCATCAGACAGTGGCCTTCCCTCAGACAGTGGCCTTCCCTCAGACAGTGGCCTTTCCTCAGACAGTGGTCTTTCCTCCAGTGGCCTTTCCTCAGACAGTGGTCTTCCCTCAGACAGTGGCCTTCCCTCAGACAGTGGCCTTCCCTCAGACAGTGGTCTTCCCTCAGACAGTGGCCTTCCCTCAGACAGTGGCCTTCCCTCAGACAGTGGTCTTTCCTCCAGTGGCCTTCCCTCAGACAGTGGTCTTCCCTCAGACAGTGGCCTTCCCTCAGACAGTGGCCTTCCCTCAGACAGTGGTCTTTCCTCCAGTGGCCTTCCCTCAGACAGTGGTCTTCCCTCAGGCAGTGGCATTCCCTCAGGCAGTGGCCTTCCCTCAGACAGTGGCCTTCCCTCAGGCAGTGGCCTTCCCTCAGACGGTGGCCTTTCCTCAGACAGTGGCCTTCCCTCAGACAGTGGTCTTTCCTCCAGTGGCCTTTCCTCAGACAGTGGCCTTCCCTCAGACAGTGGCCTTCCCTCAGACAGTGGTCTGCCCTCAGACAGTGGCCTTCCCTCAGATAGTGGTCTTTCCTCCAGTGGCCTTCCCTCAGACAGTGGCCTTCCCTCAGATAGTGGCATTCCCTCAGACAGTGGCCTTCCCTCAGACAGTGGTCTTTCCTCAGACAGTGGTCTTTCCTCCAGTGGCCTTCCCTCAGACAGTGGCCTTCCCTCAGACAGTGGTCTTCCCTCAGACAGTGGTCTTTCCTCAGACAGTGGCCTTCCCTCAGACAGTGGCCTTCCCTCAGACAGTGGTCTTTCCTCCAGTGGCCTTCCCTCAGACAGTGGCCTTCCCTCAGACAGTGGTCTTCCGTCCAGTGGCCTTCCCTCAGACAGTGGCCTTCCCTCAGACAGTGGCCTTCCCTCAGACAGTGGTCTTTCCTCCAGTGGCCTTCCCTCAGACAGTGGCCTTCCCTCAGGCAGTGGCCTTCCCTCAGACGGTGGCCTTTCCTCAGACAGTGGCCTTCCCTCAGACAGTGGTCTTTCCTCCAGTGGCCTTCCCTCAGACAGTGGCCTTCCCTCAGACAGTGGCCTTCCCTCAGACAGTGGTCTTCCCTCAGACAGTGGCCTTCCCTCAGACAGTGGCCTTCCCTCAGACAGTGGTCTTCCCTCAGACAGTGGTCTTTCCTCCAGTGGCCTTCCCTCAGACAGTGGCCTTCCATCAGGCAGTGGCCTTCCCTCAGGCAGTGGTCTTTCCTCAGACAGTGGCCTTCCCTCAGACAGTGGTCTTTCCTCCAGTGGCCTTCCCTCAGGCAGTGGCCTTCCCTCAGGCAGTGGTCTTTCCTCAGACAGTGGCCTTCCCTCAGGCAGTGGCCTTCCCTCAGACAGTGGTCTTTCCTCCAGTGGCCTTCCCTCAGACAGTGGCCTTCCCTCAGGCAGTGGCCTTCCCTCAGGCAGTGGTCTTTCCTCAGACAGTGGTCTTCCCTCAGACAGTGGTCTTCCCTCAGGCAGTGGCCTTCCCTCAGACAGTGGCCTTTCCTCAGACAGTGGTCTTTCCTCAGACAGTGGCCTTCCCTCAGACAGTGGTCTTCCCTCAGACAGTGGCCTTCCCTCAGACAGTGGCCTTTCCTCAGACAGTGGTCTTTCCTCAGACAGTGGCCTTCCCTCAGACAGTGGTCTTTCCTCAGACAGTGGCCTTCCCTCAGACAGTGGTCTTCCCTCAGACAGTGGCCTTCCCTCAGACAGTGGTCTTCCCTCAGACAGTGGCCTTCCATCAGACAGTGGCCTTCCCTCAGACAGTGGCCTTCCCTCAGACAGTGGTCTTCCCTCAGACAGTGGCCTTCCATCAGACAGTGGCCTTCCCTCAGACAGTGGTCTTCCCTCAGACAGTGGTCTTTCCTCAGACAGTGGCCTTCCCTCAGACAGTGGCCTTTCCTCAGACAGTGGCCTGCCCTCAGACAGTGGCCTTCCCTCAGACAGTGGTCTTCCCTCAGACAGTGGCCTTTCCTCAGACAGTGGTCTTTCCTCCAGTGGCCTTCCCTCAGACAGTGGTCTTTCCTCCAGTGGTCTTTCCTCAGATAGTGGCCTTCCCTCAGACAGTGGCCTTTCCTCAGACAGTGGCCTTCCCTCAGACAGTGGCCTTTCCTCAGACAGTGGTCTTTCCTCCAGTGGTCTTCCCTCAGACAGTGGCCTTCCCTCAGACAGTGGCCTTCCCTCAGACAGTGGTCTTCCCTCAGACAGTGGCCTTCCCTCAGACAGTGGTCTTTCCTCCCGTGGCCTTCCCTCAGACAGTGGCCTTCCCTCAGACAGTGGCCTTTCCTCAGACAGTGGTCTTTCCTCCAGTGGCCTTTCCTCAGACAGTGGTCTTCCCTCAGACAGTGGCCTTCCCTCAGACAGTGGCCTTCTCTCAGACAGTGGTCTTCCCTCAGACAGTGGCCTTCCATCAGACAGTGGCCTTCCCTCAGACAGTGGCCTTCCCTCAGACAGTGGCCTTTCCTCAGACAGTGGTCTTTCCTCCAGTGGCCTTTCCTCAGACAGTGGTCTTCCCTCAGACAGTGGCCTTCCCTCAGACAGTGGTCTTCCCTCAGACAGTGGCCTTCCCTCAGACAGTGGCCTTCCCTCAGACAGTGGCCTTCCCTCAGACAGTGGTCTTCCCTCAGACAGTGGCCTTCCCTCAGACAGTGGTCTTCCCTCAGACAGTGGCCTTCCCTCAGACAGTGGTCTTCCCTCAGACAGTGGCCTTCCATCAGACAGTGGCCTTCCCTCAGACAGTGGCCTTCCCTCAGAGGTTGGTCTTTCCCTACTGAGCCTCGGTGTTAGCTGCCCCAACCTTTAGTGTGTTCCTCAGACACTGCTCACATGGGGAGTAGCTTGTAAATGTTCACATTGTTTGGTGTTGCAAGTCACAAAAGAGGTTGGATTTCTGAGCCAACATGTATGCTTCCATCCACATTATAGTCTGGAGCTATAAATAGTGAAGGCCAAAGCTCCGACTTTCTTTCCATTGCATGTGTGATCAGGAGTTTCTCCACTTCTATCACTTGCTATTGGCTTTTGTTAGAGGGATTTGTAGATCGATAATCAATCTGATTGGCTGCATCATCAATGGAACCTTTTTGTCATCATGTCCTGGGGGAGGACTATAAACCAGAGCTCTGGCTCACACTCTGGGAGGTAACCACTGTGCCTCAGAAATCCCACAAAAGATCACTGCACCCAAGAAAACTGGTACAAACGTTTGTTTATCCAAGATATATCCAGTGAAAGTGCTTGCACTGCCTATACTAGTTGGTCAGTCATATCACTAAGTTGCTTGTGTGTATTTCTTTGAAATTTAGAGTAGAATTTTACAGGACTCAATATCATGTTTTATAATTAGTCCCAGGAGACATTACATATCCTCCTGTAGTTCAGAAAGGTTTCTTGTAGTTAATAGAGAATTTCAAAGCAACCATGGATATCATACTTATTCTTTAAAATCTCTCAAGACTCGAAGCCAAACATTTTACAGAATCAAAAGCTGTGATGTAGTCATTTTGCAAGATGTGCTCATGCACATTGATGTCAGCCACAAACAGTGAAATGAGAGCAAAACTTAAGGACATTCATATGGGCTAGTATTCACACTAATGACAAAGTAATAGAAACAGTTGGAGGCTACAGAGCTTGGCTTTTTTTTTGTTTCGTAACTGATCATAACTGACAGTGTATGCTTGTGGACATCATTCAGTAAATTATTCAGATTAAAAGCCCCTTTTACTCGGGTATTTCAATAAAGCAGACCTTGCAATCAGTTTTGCATGATGACATTTTTGATGGGATATTCATTGGATATGGGCATCACTGGCTACACCAACATTTATTTTCTATCTATAGTTGTCAAGAGGGCATCAAAGAGTCAATCACATTGGTGCGGGTTTGTAGGCCAGATGAAGTGAGGAGACCAGTTTCCTTCCCTAAAGGACATGAGCAAAGCAACTATGTTTTTCCTAACAATTGTTTCATGGTCATCACTGGACTCTTAATTCTAGATTTTTATTGAATTCAATAGCCACTATCTGCTGTGGCAATATTCAAACTTAGGTGCCCAGAACATTACCTGGGTCCCTGGATTACCTCCTCATAAACCCAACTGGGATAGAAGTCTGTTATCCAAACAACAGTAACGGAGGCACCTTACTGTTACTTTAACTGAACTGATGGGGTCTTTACTCTGGAGAGCAGTTGTCTCTACATCCTCTGTTAGTATCTTACCTAAACTATATAAACCTACCAATGCATGGTCACAGTTAACTTATCAGTAAGCTTCACATTGTCAGGAAGAAGAGATCGCATCTAGAGTGAGACACAGCCCGCATGAGTTAGAGTTTGGGGAATTTGGAGGCAATATACAAATTCAGTGCGGAGAGGAAGAAGTGCTTTTTGCTTGCCATTTTTAGCTCATAGTTTAAAGTTTGTTTTTACAGAATAAATTGAAGTCGGGGATCAGGGTCCCAGCATTAAAGAGTGACATCACAGGGAGACCATTAGTTCATTGATGATAGCTACTATTTGACGAGAATTGCTTACTTTCAGACTGAAGGTCAAGAGAGAAACTATTTACGGGCTACAAACTAAAAGACAAGTATGACATTTTTAAAAATCCAATTAAAGAAAAATAACTAAAATAGAGATGCCAGGCCAAGCGATGTGTTGTATCTGTAAGAAGTGAGAGCTGGTGGACCCCATTGTGGTTTAGTGACGTCGGTATCAAGTATTGGTTGCTTGAGAAACCTGGGCTCAGTGTCGCTGAGTTGGAGTCTGAGCTTCCAACAGAGCACACGTCAGGGAGGGGGAGAGTTACTTGGACACTGTACCTCAGGAGGTGTAACATCTCGAATTTCATCAGTGGTCAGAGACAGGAGAGTGTGTGTACGAGCGACTAAAGTAGAGGGATCCATGAGGTAGTGCTGAAGGAGCCTCAGCTCTTGAGCTTGTCTAACAGGTTTGAGATTCTTGCTCCCTGTGTGGATGAGAGTGGGAGCTGTAGGGAGGATGAGCAAACTGATCAATGCATCATGGTAAAGGCAGCCATTATTGGGGATAGTATAGTCAGGGGAATAGACACTGTTCCCTGTGGCTAGAATCGAGGATCCCTAAGGCCTGGTGCCCAGGTTCAGGATATCCCATCCCGGCTGCAGAGGAACTTGGAGTGGGAGGGGAAAGGTCCAGTTGTCATGGTGCACAAAGGTAACAACAATATAGGTAGAAAGAGGAAAGCGGTTCTACTTAGTGAATAATAGAAGTTCAAAGCTAAATAAAAAGCAGAACTGAAAAGGCAATAATCTCTGGATTACTACCTGAGCTATGAGCAACAAGATGGAAGAGGTAGATATGTGGCTGAAAAGACTGGTGTGGGAGAAACGGGTTTGAATTCATGGGACATTGGCACCAGTACTGGAGAAGGAGGGAGTTGCTCCAATGGGATGGGCTCCACCTGAATCATGCTGGGACCAGAATCTTGGTGAATCACACAAGTAGGGATGTGGATAGGGCTTTAAACTAAATAGTGGGAGTGGGCTCAAATGCATGGAAAATTATGGAAAAAGTTAAAAAGGGAAAAGGGCTCAGCAGAGGTTATTCAAATTTCCTAAATAAGTAAAAGGGCAGAGAGTATGGAATGGGTCAGGAGGTACAGAGGATAACCGAGCAATCATGAGAAGGGGTAGCAATCAATGCAGGACTGAGGGTGTTGTACTTAAATGTGATTATCCCAAGCAGAGGTCGCCACCATATACTGGCTAAATTCAACCTGAGTTATCCAGGGGTTTCCAAAATAAAGGTGTTGGTGACACGTTATGTCTGGTGACCAGGATTTGCTGCAGACACAACTGTGTTGGTGGGGCAGTACCAGAGTGCCAAAGATTAATGCCATCAGCTTCCCCATATTCGTGGGAATGGCAGGGTAAACCCTGGACTTGATTAGCGTTGGACTATGCAGATCTTTCCATGGGCTCAATGCTATCTGTACACAAGATGGCGGCACAGTAAGACTCTCCAGCTGGAGCACCTCTGCACGTTTTATACAGAACAAGGTCAATGAGCTCTTAGTGCAAATTGGAATTAGCAGGTACAATGTTGTGGGTATCACAAAGGGGTGACTGCAAGGGGATCAGGGCAACTATATATCCAAGGATACACATCCTATCAAAAGGACAGGCAGAGGGGGGGCTGGTGTTGCCTTGTTAGGAAGCAATTAAATCGACAGCAAGAAATGATATAGAGTCAGAAGGTGTAGAATCTGTGGGGGTAGAGTTGAGGAACTGCAAAGGCAAAAAGACCCTGATGGGAATTGTGTACAAGCCTCCCAGCAGCAGTCAGGACAGAGGGAAGAAAATAAATCAGGAGATCGAAAAGACATGTAATAGAGGCATAATTACAATAATCATGGGGGACTTCAATAGGTAGGTGGACTGGGAAAATCAGGTTGGTAGCAAATCTCAAGAAAAGGAATTTTAGAATGTCTACAAGATGGTCTTTTGGAGCAACTTGTGGCAGAGCCCAGTAAAGAACGGGCAATTCTGGATTTGGTTATGTATAATGAGGGAAACTTGATTCGGGAGCTTAATGTGGAGGAACCCCTAGGGGACAGTGATCATAAAATAATGGAATTCACGCTGCAGTTTGAAAGGGAGAATTGAATAAAGACATGACAGAAGAGTTAGCCAGAGTTTATCAAAAGGGGAGCCCAGCAGGGGAATATGTTGGAGCCGCAATGGAAGGGATTTCTGAGGCTAATTTGTAAGGCACAACAGAAATTCATACCAAGGAGGAAGATGAGGCAACCATGGCTGACAAAGGAAGTCCAGGACAACAAAAAAACCCAAAAGAAATGTGATGTGATGAAGATTAGTGAGAAGCGAAAGGATTGTGCTGCCTTTAAAAATCAGGAGAGGATAACTAAGAATGTGATAAGGTGGGAGAAGATGCAATATGAGGGTAAGATGGAGATTTAAACAATTCTTGGATAAGCACATGGATGACTTTAGGATAGTGTAGGGGAACGAGCTGAAAATAGTTCACAGGTTGGCGCAACATCGAGGGCCGAAGGGCCTGTTCTGTGCTGTATTGTTCTATGTTCTATAACATAAAAGAGGATTGGTCGCTTTGTTTTAGATATCTAAAAGAGAGAGAGGCAAGAGTGGATATGACTAATTGAATTAAATTGTATGATTGAATAGAATTAGCCTTTATTGTCATGTCCACTGGAATGAGTGCAATAAAATGTTTGTAACGCCGCCACTTTGCCGCCATCTTAGGTATAGGATACCTCGGTACAAAATACTTAAGTATGTGCTACAAACTTGAAAGAATCGTAAATAAAAGTTTATACACTTAATGGTAAGGTCCTAGGGAGTGTTGCTGAACAAAGAGACCTTGGAGTGTAGGTTCATAGCTCCTTGAAAGTAGAGTCACAGGTAGATAGGATAGTGAAGAAGGTGTTTGGTATGCTTTCGTTTATTGTCAGATATTGAGTAGAGATGTTGGGAGATCATTTTGCAGCTGTACAGGACATTGGTTAGGCCACTGTTGGAATATTATGAGCAAATCTGGTCTCCTTCCTATCAGAAAGATGTTGTAAATTTGAAAGGGTTCAGAAAAGATTTACAAGGATGTTGCCAGGGTTGGAGGATTTGAGCTACAGGGAGAGGCTGGGAGCATCGGAAGCTGAGGGTTGACCAGTCCAGTTAGCGGAAAGGGCAGCACCGGTCACACCAATTGTGAAGCCTATTGGGTCGGTTCACCTTTGTGGGGATTTTATCAAATCATGAGGGGCATGGATAGAATAAATAGACAGTATCTTCCCTGAGGTGGGGTAGTCTAGAACTAGAGGGCATAGGTTTAGGGTGGAAGGGGAAAGATATAAAAGAGGGCAATTTTTTCACACAGAGGGTGATGCGTGTATGGAATGAACTGCCAGAGGAAGTGATGGAGACTGGTACAATTACAACATTTAAAAGAACATCTGAATAGGTATATGAATAGGAAAGGTTTGGAGGGATATGGGCCGGGTGCTGGCAGGTGGGACTAGATCGGATTGGGATATCTGGTCGGCATGGATAAGTTGGACCGAAGTGCCTGTTTCCAAGCTGTACATCTCTATGACTCCATAACTCGGTCTTGTTGACTCTGTAGGTCACTTGGGGTTTAGATCACAAACATCAACATTACCAGGAACCTGCATGCAGTTCCTGATGAAGGGCTTTTGCCCGAAACGTCAATTTTCCTGCTCCTCGGATGCTGCCTGACCTGCTGTGCTTTTCCAGCACCACTCTGATCTAAACTCTGGTTTCCAGCATCTTCAGTCCTCACTTTTGCCTAGGTCACTTGGGGTGCCTGGAACACATTTTTCCATTATATGGTGTGAGTCTGCCAAGGAGAAACATCTAAGGACTAGGTTCAAGTGCTCAAGTGATTGGTTTTCCCGATCATCTGGATAAATGGCGACCTAGGGTAGACGTTGTAAAATGTTCTTCATCGTCTATTGACAAATTGCACAGGCTGACAATATCCCAAATGACAGCCTTGTATATTGGTACAAACCCTATGGTATTAATTGTAGCATACTGTTGGGAATTGTCATCTGATCACAATTGCATGTCTCTATGGCTCATGTCCAGCTTCCTGAAGGACAGTCCCCCTGCCAGCTTTGTGTATAAATACTCTATGTGAGGGTTTGGGTATTTATCCAGCTGTGAAAAGCAGTTTACTGTTTGTTTAAAATCCCCACAAAGGTGAACCGACCTGATGGGCTTCACAATCGGGCAGGACTTGCAGAATCATGGAATTACTTCCTGGTCAACATTCAAGGTGGCCTTGACTCCTTTGATAGCCCCGAGATTTTCCTGAAAAACCTCACTGAGGCAGCCATTTTCTATTCAAAAAAATATTGAGCCAATCAGTGTGAACCTTTCTCAACCCCCCACCCCCCCCATCAAGCTTGGGCCACAGCCTTTTACTGGAAAAGTGCAGCAGGTCAGGTAGCATCCAAGGAACAGGAGAATCGACGTTTCGGGCATAAGCCCTTCCTCAGGAATGAGGAAAGTGTGTCCAGCGGGCTAAGATAAAAGGTAGGGAGGAGGGACTTGTGGGAGGGGCGTTGGAAATGCGATAGGTGGAAGGAGGTCAAGGTGAGGGTGATAGGCCGGAGTGCGGTGGGGCCGGAGAGGTCAGGAAGAAGATTGCAGGTTAGGAAGGTGGTGCTGAGTTCAAGGGATTTGACTGAGACAAGGTGGGGGGAGGGGAAATAGGAAACTGGAGAAATCTGAGTTCATCCCTTGTGGTTGGAGGGTTCCCAGACAGAAGATGAGGCGCTCTTCCTCCAACCGTCGTGTTGCTATGGTCTGGCGATGGAGGAGTCCAAGGACCTGCATGTCCTTGGTGGAGTGGGAGGAGGAGTTGAAGTGTTGATCCCCGGGGTGGTTGGGTTGGTTGGTCCGGGGGTCCCAGAGGTGTTCTCTGAAATATTCCGCAAGTAGGCGGCCTGTCTCCCCAATATAGAGGCCACATCGGGTGCAGCGGATGCAATAAATGATGTGTGTGGAGGTGCAGGTGAATTTGTGACGGATATGGAAATATCCCTTGGGGCTGGGAGGTGTGGGTGCAAGTTCTGCATTCTTGAGGTTGCAGGGGAAGATGCTGGGAGTGGAGGTTGGGTTGGTGGGGGGTGTGGACCTGACGAGGGAGTCACAGAGGGAATGGTCTTTTTGGAACGCTGATAGGGGAGGGGAGGGAAATATATCCTTAGTGGTGGGGTCCGTTTGGAGGTGACGGAAATGACAGCGGATGATACGCTGTATATGGAGGTTGGTGGGGAGGTAGGTGAGGACCAATGGGGTTTTGTCCAGTGGGGACCGTGGCGGTTGGAGGGGTGGGGCTCAAGGGGGGAGGAGCGGGAAGTGGAGGAGATGCGGTGGAGAGCATCGTCGACCACGTCTGGGGTGAAATTGCGGTCTTTGAAGAAGGAGGACATCATTTATTGCATCCGCTGCACCCGATGTGGCCTCTTCTATATTGGAGAGACAAGCCGCCTACTGGCGGAACGTTTCAGAGAACACCTCTGGGACACCCAGACCAACCAACTCAACCACCCCGGGGCTCAACACTTCAACTCCCCCTCCCACTCCACCAAGGACATGCAGGTCCTTGGACTCCTCCATTGCCAGACCATAGCAACACGACGGTTGGAGGAAGAGCGCCTCATCTTCCGCCTAGGAACCCTCCAACCACAAAGGATGAACTCAGATTTCTCCAGTTTCCTCATTTCCCCTCTCCCCACCTTGTCTCAGTCAAATCCCTCGAACTCAGCACCGCCTTCCTAACCTGCAATCTTTTTCCTGACCTCTCCGCCCCCACCCCACTTCGGCCTATCACCCTCACCTTGACTTCCTTCCACCTATCGCATTTCCAACACCCCTCCCCCAAGTCCCTCCTCCCTACCTTTTATCTTAGCCCGCTGGACACACTTTCCTCATTCCTGGAGAAGGGCCTATGCCCGAAATGTCGATTCTCCTGTTCCTTGGATGCTGCCTGACCTGCTGTGCTTTTCCAGCAACACATTTTCAGCTCTGATCTTCAGCATCTGCAGTCCTCACTTTCTCCACAGCCTTTTACTGCAATCAGTAGTAACTGAACCAACTGCTTCTCATAAAAGACTGAAGTTGTACCCTTAATCTGCAATGGCTCCCCAGTAAAGGTTCTCAGTCTAGCCAAGGTCTTGCACAGACTTAAGGATTGGAGTCCAGAGCAAATTTTGTTAAAGACTGGTTCTACAATCCCTGATACAGCCGCGCTATCATCGACTTCCATTAGAACTAGGTGACCACTTAACCAGATGTTTATTTTGATTGGTTCTGATTCGGATATTGCAAAGCAATGTAACTATTCCAAGCCAGCTGTAGATGGACTTTCCACGGTGTGCACTCTCTTGGATACTGGCCCATGAGTTCTCTTATTCTATTTAGATTTAGTGGGACTCGAGTCTGCATACCAGCAGCAACTACAATGGCTTTCCGGCCCGAAATCTAGAAAAATGTCAACCATTTGGTCAAAGCTTGGCATTGTTTTAAAGTTTTGCTGTGAGCTGACCTAGAGTCCTTCTTTTTGGTATACATCCTGAGTGAGGCTATGCAATTACCTTCACCCAAGTGGTGTTCCCCACTTCAGTCAGACTGGTGAGGGTGTCCACTTCCATTGAATATTCTGCAACCGATATGCTCCAGTTGCCACGTTTTCCAATGATGAAGCCAGTTGTAGTGCCTGCTGGAAGTCCAGTTGGGCTTCAGCTAGTTGGCGCTTTTGCATGGTTACATCATGAATCCCACATACCAACCGGTCTCTCAGCATCTCATTAAGGGCTAAACCAAAGTCACATGCCACCACCAGTCATCATAACCTAGTCAAAAATCCCAATACAATTCCCCTGGTTCTTGAATTGCAGAGTAAAAACAGTAGTGTCTCAGAATTGCAAGAGGCTTGGGGTTGCAATATTCATTAGGTAAATTTGCCAATTCTTGAACAGTTTTAGTATCTGGTGCCTTAGGAAACATTACGCTCCTAATAACGAAAAATCTGTGGGTCCACAAGCTGTCAGAACTACTCATTGCTTTTCATCTGCTCCAATACCATTCACTTGGAAAACATAACGTTTTCTTTCCAAATTCTGGCCTGTCTTCAACAGCAGGATCAAACAAGTCAAGCTTCCCAAATAATGGCACGATACCAGAAATTATTCCTCCAACTCAAAGATGATTGTTGCAACTGAATTTATCCAGGAATGTGCGTTTCTCTCATTGCCACTGAAATAACTCCACAGAGGTTGGTATCCTGTCACTATGTCCCCCTTTATTTATATGTGGAGAGTCCAGTTCCTTCAGAGACAGCTCTCAGAGTGAGCAGAACCTGACACACTTTATTCTTTGTGAGGAGACTCTCTAAATCTCCTGTGTGTTTTTTTTATTTCTTCCCACAACACGACAGTACCCAACAGCGCCTCTGCAGTACAGCTTATATTTCCCCACATCACTCGTAACTGTGTGTGTGTAATGACATGGTAGAGGGATGCTGTTTTACTAGAACTTTATTGTGTATTTTCTACTGTCAGGGCTGCACCTATGTGGCTGGTGGAGACTCCTATCGATTGTCAGTAACATTGCATAGCGTAGCCTAGCCCCACAATATTAACAACCGTGCTCCTTCGATGCTGTCTGACCGGCTGTGCCTTTCCAGATTCACATCTATTGACTCACTACAGGGGCAGCCTGTTGTCCTTGTGTGATAAGGAGCTGATCAGCCATCTGTGCTCAGGACTCACATAAGATCCAAATGTCAGGACTTTGGTGAAAATGTTAGCTTAAAATCCAGTGGCTGTTAATCATGACAGATCAGACCATCTTGGACTCAGACAGCAATACTTTAAAAGATCTATGCTTCTCAAATGTAGTGCATGTAAGTTTCATAAATTCCTTCCTGACCAACAATGCTAAGTTTTCGATAACAGCTCTTTCTGGCATCTTCATGCTGAAGGAGCTGTGAACTCTCGATATGTTCCTCACACACAGAAGGCAGTCTTTATTACATTACTTTTCTATAGCTACACTGCAACATGCTTCCCAATTCCTGTACTCAATGCACTGACTCAATTCAATAAAGGCAAGCCAACCAAACACCTTCTTCACTAACTCGTCTACATGTGACTCAACCTTCAAGGAGTTATGAACCTTCACCCCAAGGTCTCTTTCTGCAGCAACATTCCCCAGGACCCTACCATTAGGTGCTTAAGTCCTGCCCTGATTTGCCTTTTCAAAATGCAACTCACAGAACATAGAACAATACAGCGCAGAACAGGTCCTTCGGCCCTCGATATTGCGCCGACCTGTGAACTATTCTCAGTTCGTCCCCCTACACTGTCCCAAAATCATCCATGTGCTTATCTAAGGATTGTTTAAATCTCCCTAATATTACCAAAATTATATTCCGTCTGCTGCTCCTCTGCCCAATAGTCCATCTGCTCAAGGTCCCATTGTGCTCTGAGGTAACCTTCTTTGCTGTCATCTGCAAACTTACTAACTATACCTCCTATATTCACATCCAAATCATTTATATAAGTGATAAAAAGCAGTGGATCGAGCACTGATCCTTGCAGCACACCACGGTCACATGCCTCCAGTCCAAAATGCAACGTTCTACCATCACCCTCTGTCTCCTACCTTCCAGCTCAGTATTCCATTTGATCTAACCTTACTAACCAATCTACCACACAGAACCTGGTCAGACGCCTTGCTGTTCCTGCTATAGGGAAGATGTTGTGAAATTTTGAAAGATCTCAGAAAAGATCTACAAGGATGTTGCCAGGGTTGGAAGGTTTGAGCTGTAGGGAGAGGCTGAATAGGCTGGGGCTATTTTCCCTGGAGCTTTGGAAGCTGAGGGGGGACCTTATAGAAGTTTATAAAATCATGAAGGGCATGAACAGCGTGAATAGCCAACAGGACATGGGTTTAAGTTGAGAATGGAAAGATTTAAATTGGACCTAAGTAGCAACTTTTTCACGCAGAGGGTGGTGTATGTATGGAATGAGCTGTCAGAGAAAGTGGTGGAGGCTGGTACAATGACAACAGTTACTGGGCAGCTGGATAAGTACACAAATAGGAAGAGTTCAGAGGGATTTGGGCCAAATGCTAGCAAATGGGACATGACCAGATTGGGATACCTAGTCGACACTGATGAGTTGGACTGAAGGGTTTGTTTCCGTGATGTACAACTCTGTGATTCTGCATGCAAAATGAAACCTACTTAATTGCCTGACTGCATCTAGGTATCATCAAGATAAAATCCTTGTGAAAAAGCTGTACATAAAAAAAACACACAAACACTTCAACTGGACACAATCTTGAAATATTAAACTTCTGGAGATATTCCGAAAATAGCTTTTATGCAACGTACAAAACAGCAGGCTTCAGGAATTATATTTATTTGCCAAGTGAGACAAAATTTGAAGTAATTTAATTCCTTTAACTTACACTGCAGTGAAAGGTTCCATTGGTCAGACATGGCAGGTAGCCTCAATAAAGTAACAATTAATCAGGACCAGGCATTTCCATTACACAACAGCACAAACCATTAAAAAGAATTAAGTTCAGGGATGGGGTTTAGGACTAGCCTTCACTCAAGAGTTACAATGGAGGAATGGGACTCATTAATGTTCCTGCAAACTTTCAAAGGTCCAGGAGACTGCAATATCAATAGAGAAAATTAATCACATCCAACAGCATGTTCCAATCTATTACTTTATCACTCTATGCAAATACAAACTTAAACTCTTTGAAAATGTCATCCAGACTGTGCTCAATGATAACTATTTTTTAACACAAACTGCAACTTTTTATTCAAGTAGGCAATAATTCACAAACTATAAGTTTTTCATTTCAGGCAGCTTCCCAACAGGATATTTACAATACTTTAGTGGTCAAATCAGTCCCACCATTCTCTCACTCACATCCCACAATTTCTTTGCAACTGCATCATTCGTCGCTTTTGGCAACAATTCCTCTTCTTTGCAGTCTCCAAAATATTTTCCGGATACCCCTTTAACTTCTGGAGAGGTAGCTAGGTAAAGCGTGGTCTGTGCCCCTTGTTCTGGTGTTTTGAAGAATGCCCAAGATACCAGCTTGAAAATCGGTTGTCCAAGTAAGGGTATATTGATGTGTCTTCCCAGGTTTGTGCGCACAATGCCAGGATGTAGACAATTCACAGTAACACCAGTGCCTTCCAGCTGCTTGGCTAGCTCATGAGTGAACAGAATATTAGCCAATTTACTCCTGCTGTAACTGAAGCTTTTGTTGTAGCTTTTCTCACTGTTCAGATCATCAAAGTTGATTTCACCGTACTTGTACAGTTTGGAGGATACGACCACCACCCTGCTTGGAGCAGAGCGTTTGAGAAGGTCAAGGAGGAGATTGGTCAGAAGGAAGTGACCCAAGTGATTCACTCCAAACTGCATCTCAAAACCTTCCTCTGTTTTCATGTAGGGACACTGGAAAATTCCTGCATTATTGATCAGGACATCTAGCCTCGGCTCTTCCTTGTGGGCAGAAGATAGGAACAAAAAGCCTTTTGATTCACTGCTCTGATGAATTATTCACACATAATGAAATATAGCAACCCCACCCATGCGTTCCCCCTCCCTCCCCCTCACCCCCTCACCCCCCCCCCCCCCCAACAGAAGCTGCTTCCCCCACTCTCCCACCACTACACCCCCCCCCTCCCCTTCCAAAGTTGCCTGGCAATTTCATAACCTGCCAGCAGAAACTGCTGTCCAACCCTACAATTTACCTTCAGGGAATTACTAGCTCCTTGGGCTAACCCTAGGGCCATTACTCCTTGGCATTCCCTACCTTCAATAAATTCAACCCCTGGTATTTACCCCTGGGGTATCCTGCACCTCGTATCCCCCTGTTACCTCCCTGTTCCCCTGGGATATTTATCCCTCCTCCCCAGGTGCATTTCCTCAGAGGTATCGCCCATCCCTGTGTGTATTTATCCACAGGGTTATTTCCTCTCCTTCCTGGGGTATTTGCACCCCCTGCCCAGGGGTATCTATTACCCTATCTGGGGATATTTGCACTCCCTGCCCAGGGGTATATATTACCCTACCTGGGGTATTTGCACCCCCTGTCCAGGAGTATCTATTACCCTATCTGGGGGTATTTGCACTCCCTGCCCAATGATATAGACTACCCTACTGGGGTATTTACACTCCCTGCCCAGTGACATATATTACCCTACCTGGGGTATTTACACTCCCTGCCCAGTAATATATACTACCCTACTGGGGTATTTACACTCCCTGCCCAGTGATATATATTACCCTACCTGGGGTATTTACACTCCCTGCCCAGTGACATATATTACCCTACCTGGGGTATTTACACTCCCTGCCCAGTGATATATATTACCCTACCTGGGGTATTTACACTCCCTGCCCAGGGGTATACACTACCCTACCTGGGATATTTACACTCCCTGCCCAGGAGTATATACTACCCTACCTGGGGTATTTACACTCCCTGCCCAGTGATATATATTACCCTACCCTGGGATATTTACACTCCCTGCCCAGGGGTATATACTACCCTACCTGGGGTATTTACACTCCCTGCCCAGTGATATATACTACCCTGCCTGGGGTATTTACACTCCCTGCCCAGGGGTATATACTACCCTACCTGGGGTATTTACACTCCCCACAAAGGGGTATATACTACTCTACCTGGGGTATTTTCCCCCACAGGGGCATTACCTCCTTCCCAGGGTAACCTGTGATTCAGGGTATTTACCCCCTCCAAGATATTCCACGTGCTTTATTACTTCGAGGGTCTCCCCCTACCCATGGTGCGTATTTCTCCCTGATGTATTCCCCCAAGTATCCCCCTCCTTCTGCCCAAATTATCTCCTGGGGTAATCCCATGGCAGATTTATTTCTATCTGTTGTATTTACCCTTTTCCCTACGGTAAACATTGTTTCCCACATTATTCCCCACCTCGGGGGGTACCCTCCAGCATATTTATCCCCTTATATTTACCCCAGCCCAGGTATCATTACCTTCTGGAGGTGTGGTATTGACCAGTGGGGGAAATTACATACCCCACTCCCAGCACATTTACCCCGGGGTGAGGAGCATTGATTTACTCCTTGGGATATTTATTTACCCACTCACTGTAAATGTACCCCCAGGTGGTGAGTAGTTATTTACCCCATGGAGTAAATATTTACCCCCAGGTGGGGAGCGTTTAATTACACCTGGGATATTTACTTACCCCACACCCTGCATATTTACTCCCTGGGGGTACTTATTTACCCTCTCCCTGTATATTTACCCTCTCCCTGTATATTTACCCCCTGGGGGTATTTATTTACCCGCTCCCTGAATATTTACCCTCTCCCTGTATATTTACCCACTCCCTGTATATTTACCCTCTCCCTGTATAATTACTCTCTCCCTGTATATTTACCCCCAGGGTATTTATTTACCCACCGTGAATATTTACCCACTCCCTGTATATTTACCCTCTCCCTGTATATTTACCCCCCAGGGACATTTATTTACCAACTCCCTGTATATTTACCCTCTCCCTGTATATTTACCCCCCGGGTGGGGTATTTATTTACCCACTCCCTGTATATTTACCTGAGTGGGGTATTTAGTTACCCACTCCCTGCATATGTACCCTCTCCCTGTATATTTACCCCCCGGGGGGTATTTATTTACCCACTCCCTGTATATTTACCTGAGTGGGGTATTTAGTTACCCACTCCCTGTATATTTACCCTCTCCCTGTATATTTACTCCCAGGGTATTTATTTACCCTCTCCTTAGGGGGGTATTTACTCACCCTCTCCCTGTATATTTACGCTCTTCCTGTATATTTACCCCCAGGGGTATTTATTTACCCTCTCCCTGTATAATTACCCTCTCCCTGTATATTTACCCAGGGGTATTTATTTACCCTCTCCCTGTATAATTACCCTCTCCCTGTATATTTACCCCCAGGGGTATTTATTTACCCTTTCCCTGTATATTTACCCTCTCCCTGTATATTTACCCCTGGGGGGTATTTACTCACCCTCCCCCTGTATATTTACCCCCGGGGGATATTTACTCACTCTCCCCCTGTATATTTACCCTCTCCCTGCATATTTACCCCCGGGGTATTTATTTATCCGCTCCCTGAATATTTACCCTCTCCATGTATATTTACCCACTCCCTGTATATTTACCCTCTCCCTGCATATTTACCGCTAGGGGGTATTTACTCACCCTCTCCCTGTTTATTTACGCTCTTCCTGTATATTTACCCCCAGGGGTATTTATTTACCCTGTCCCTGTATAATTACCCTCTCCCTGTATATTTACCCACAGGGGTATTTATTTTCCCTCTCCCTATATATTTACCCCCCGGGAATATTTACTCACCATCCCCCTGTATATTTACCTCTGGGGGTATTTACTCCCCCTCCCCTGTATATTAACCCCCGGGAGATATTTACTCACCCTCCCCCTGTATATTTACCCCTGGGGGGTATTTACTCCCCCTCCCCTGTATGATTACCCCCTGGGGGTATTTACTCCCCCTCCCCCTGTATATTTACCGCCCAGGGGGTATTTACTCCCCCTCCCCCTGTATATTTACCCCCGGGGGTATTTACTCACCACCCCCCTGTATATTTACTCCCCTGGGGGGTACTCACTCCCCTTCCCCCTGTATATTTACCCCCGGGTGGTATTTACTCCCCCTCCCCCTGTATATTTACTCCCCAGGGGGTATTTACTCACCACCCCCCTGTAGATTTACCCCCAGGTGGTATTTACTCCCCCTCCCCCTGTATATTTACCCCCGGGGTTATTTATTTATCCCCTCCCTGTATATTTACCCTCTCCCTGTATATTTACCCCCCGGGAATATTTACTCACCACCCCCCTGTATATTTACCCCTAGGGGTATTTACTCCCCCTCCCCTGTATATTTACCCCTCAGGGGGTATTTACTCACCCTACCCCTGTATATTTACTCCACTGGGGGATATTTACTCCCCCTCCCCTGTATATGTACCTCCCCGGGGTGTATTTACTCCCCCTCCCCTTGTATATTTACCCCCGGGGGATATTTACTCACCCTCCCCCTGTATATTTACCCCTGGGGGGTATTTACTCCCCCTCCCCTGTATGATTACCCCCTGGGGGGTATTTACTCCCCCTCCCCTGTATATTTACCCGCATGGGGGGTATTTACTCACCCTCCCCCAGTATATTTACCGCCCGGGGGGTATTTACTCCCCATCCCCCTGTATATTTACTCCCCTGGGGGGTATTTACTCACCCTCCCCCTGTATATTTACCTCCCCCAGGGGGTATTTACTCACCCTCCCCCTGTATATTTACTCCCCTGGGGGGTATTTACTCCCCCTCCCCCTGTATATTTAGCCCCTGGTGGGTATTTACTCACCATTCCCCTGTATATTTACCCCCTGGGGGTATTTACTTACCATCCCCCTGTATATTTACTCCCCTGGGGGGTACTCACTCCCCTTCCCCCTGTATGTTTACCCCCGGGTGGTATTTACTCCCCCTCCCCCTGTATATTTACCCCCCAGGGGTATTTACTCACCACCCCCTGTATATTTACCTCCCAGGGGGTATTTACTCACCCTCCCCCTGTATATTTACGCCCGAGGGTATTTACTCCCCCTCCCTCTGTATATTTACCCCCCCAGGGAGGTATTTACTCCCCCTCCCCCTGTATATTTATCCCCCAGGAGGTATTTACTCACCATCCCTCGGTATATTTACCCCCCAGGGGGTATTTACTCCCACTCCCCTGTATATTTATCACCTGGGGGGTATTTACTCCCCCTCCCCCTGTATATTTACCCCCCAGGGGGTATTTACTCCCTCTCCCCCTGTATATGTACCCCCAAGGGGGTATTTACTCACCTTCCCCCAGTATATTGACCCCCATGAGGGGTATTTACTCCCCCTCCCCCTGTATATTTACCTCCCCCAGGGGGTATTTACTCACCCTCTCCCTGTATATTTACCCCCGGGGGTATTACTCCCCCTCCCCCTGTATGTTTACCTCCCCCGGGGGGGTATTTACTTACCCTCCCCCTGTATATTTACCCCCCAGGGGATATTTACTCCCCCTCTCCCTGTATATTTACCCTCTCCCTGTATATTTCCCCCGGGGGTATTTATTTACACGGTCCCTGAATATTTACCCTCTCCATGTATATTTACCCACTCCCTGTATATTTACCCTCCCTATATAATTACCCTCTCCCTGTATAATTACCCCCGGGGTATTTATTTACCCGCTCCCTGAATATTTATCCACTCCCTGTATATTTACCCTCTCCCTGTATATTTACCCCCCGGGTGGGGTATTTATATACCCTCTACCTGTATATTTACCCGAGTGGGGTATTTAGTTGCCCACTCCCTGTATATTTACCTGAGTGGGGTATGTACTTACCCACTCCCTGTATATTTACCCTCTCCCTGTATATTTACTCCCGGGGTATTTATTTACCCTCTCCCTGCATATTTACCCCTAGGGGGGTATTTACTAACCCTCTCCCTGTATATTCACGCTCTTCCTCTATATTTATCCCCGGGGTATTTATTTACTCTCTCCCTGTATAATTACCCTCTCTCTGTATATTTACCCCCAGGGGTATTTATTTACCCCCTCCCTGTATATTTACCCCCGGGAATATTTACTCCCCCTCCCGCTGTATATTTACCCCCACGGGGTATTTACTCACCCTCCGTCTGTATATTTAACCCCAGGGGTATTTACTCACCCTCCCCCTGTATATTTACCCCCGGGGGGTATTTACTCCCCCTCCCCTGTATATTTACCCCCCGGGGGGTATTTACTCCCCCTCCCCTGTATATTTACCCCCCGGGGGGGTATTTACTCCCCCCCTGTATATTTACCCCCCGGGGGGTATTTACTCCCCCCTGTATATTTACCCCCTGGGGGGGTATTTACTCCCCCTCCCCCTGTATTTAACCCCCGGGGGGTATTTACTCCCCCCCTGTATATTTACCCCCCCTGTATATTTACCCCCCGGGGGGTATTTACTCCCCCTCCCCTGTATATTTACCCCCCGGGGGGGTATTTACTCCCCCTCCCCTGTATATTTACCCCCCAGGGGGGGTATTTACTTCCACTCCCCCTGTATATTTACCCCCCGGGGGGGTATTTACTCCCCCTCCCCCTGTATATTTACCCCCCCTGTATATTTACCCCCGGGGGGTATTTACTCCCCCTCCCCCTGTATATTTACCCCCGGGGGGTATTTACTCCCCCTCCCCCTGTATATTTACCCCCGGGGGGTATTTACTCCCCCTCCCCCTGTATATTTACCCCCCGGGGTGGTATTTACCCCCCCCCTGTATATTTACCCCCCGGGGGTATTTACTCCCCCTCCCCCTGTATATTTACCCCCCGGGGTGGTATTTACCCCCCCCTGTATATTTACCCCCCGGGGGTATTTACTCCCCCTCCCCCTGTATATTTACCCCCCGGGGTGGTATTTACCCCCCCCCTGTATATTTACCCCCCGGGGGTATTTACTCCCCCTCCCCCTGTATATTTACCCCCGGGGTTATTTATTTATCCCCTCCCTGTATATTTACCCTCTCCCTGTATATTTACCCCCCGGGAATATTTACTCACCACCCCCCTGTATATTTACCCCTAGGGGTATTTACTCCCCCTCCCCTGTATATTTACCCCTCAGGGGGTATTTACTCACCCTACCCCTGTATATTTACTCCACTGGGGGATATTTACTCCCCCTCCCCTGTATATGTACCTCCCCGGGGTGTATTTACTCCCCCTCCCCTTGTATATTTACCCCCGGGGGATATTTACTCACCCTCCCCCTGTATATTTACCCCTGGGGGGTATTTACTCCCCCTCCCCTGTATGATTACCCCCTGGGGGGTATTTACTCCCCCTCCCCTGTATATTTACCCGCATGGGGGGTATTTACTCACCCTCCCCCAGTATATTTACCGCCCGGGGGGTATTTACTCCCCATCCCCCTGTATATTTACTCCCCTGGGGGGTATTTACTCACCCTCCCCCTGTATATTTACCTCCCCCAGGGGGTATTTACTCACCCTCCCCCTGTATATTTACTCCCCTGGGGGGTATTTACTCCCCCTCCCCCTGTATATTTAGCCCCTGGTGGGTATTTACTCACCATTCCCCTGTATATTTACCCCCTGGGGGTATTTACTTACCATCCCCCTGTATATTTACTCCCCTGGGGGGTACTCACTCCCCTTCCCCCTGTATGTTTACCCCCGGGTGGTATTTACTCACCCTCCCCCTGTATATTTACCCCCCAGGGGTATTTACTCACCACCCCCTGTATATTTACCTCCCAGGGGGTATTTACTCACCCTCCCCCTGTATATTTACGCCCGAGGGTATTTACTCCCCCTCCCTCTGTATATTTACCCCCCCAGGGAGGTATTTACTCCCCCTCCCCCTGTATATTTATCCCCCAGGAGGTATTTACTCACCATCCCTCGGTATATTTACCCCCCAGGGGGTATTTACTCCCACTCCCCTGTATATTTATCACCTGGGGGGTATTTACTCCCCCTCCCCCTGTATATTTACCCCCCAGGGGGTATTTACTCCCTCTCCCCCTGTATATGTACCCCCAAGGGGGTATTTACTCACCTTCCCCCAGTATATTGACCCCCATGAGGGGTATTTACTCCCCCTCCCCCTGTATATTTACCTCCCCCAGGGGGTATTTACTCACCCTCTCCCTGTATATTTACCCCCGGGGGTATTACTCCCCCTCCCCCTGTATGTTTACCTCCCCCGGGGGGGTATTTACTTACCCTCCCCCTGTATATTTACCCCCCAGGGGATATTTACTCCCCCTCTCCCTGTATATTTACCCTCTCCCTGTATATTTCCCCCGGGGGTATTTATTTACACGGTCCCTGAATATTTACCCTCTCCATGTATATTTACCCACTCCCTGTATATTTACCCTCCCTATATAATTACCCTCTCCCTGTATAATTACCCCCGGGGTATTTATTTACCCGCTCCCTGAATATTTATCCACTCCCTGTATATTTACCCTCTCCCTGTATATTTACCCCCCGGGTGGGGTATTTATATACCCTCTACCTGTATATTTACCCGAGTCGGGTATTTAGTTGCCCACTCCCTGTATATTTACCTGAGTGGGGTATGTACTTACCCACTCCCTGTATATTTACCCTCTCCCTGTATATTTACTCCCGGGGTATTTATTTACCCTCTCCCTGCATATTTACCCCTAGGGGGGTATTTACTAACCCTCTCCCTGTATATTCACGCTCTTCCTCTATATTTATCCCCGGGGTATTTATTTACTCTCTCCCTGTATAATTACCCTCTCTCTGTATATTTACCCCCAGGGGTATTTATTTACCCCCTCCCTGTATATTTACCCCCGGGAATATTTACTCCCCCTCCCCCTGTATATTTACCCCCACGGGGTATTTACTCACCCTCCGTCTGTATATTTAACCCCAGGGGTATTTACTCACCCTCCCCCTGTATATTTACCCCCGGGGGGTATTTACTCCCCCTCCCCTGTATATTTACCCCCCGGGGGGTATTTACTCCCCCTCCCCTGTATATTTACCCCCCGGGGGGGTATTTACTCCCCCCCTGTATATTTACCCCCCGGGGGGTATTTACTCCCCCCTGTATATTTACCCCCTGGGGGGGTATTTACTCCCCCTCCCCCTGTATTTAACCCCCGGGGGGTATTTACTCCCCCCCTGTATATTTACCCCCCCTGTATATTTACCCCCCGGGGGGTATTTACTCCCCCTCCCCTGTATATTTACCCCCCGGGGGGGTATTTACTCCCCCTCCCCTGTATATTTACCCCCCAGGGGGGGTATTTACTTCCCCTCCCCCTGTATATTTACCCCCCGGGGGGGTATTTACTCCCCCTCCCCCTGTATATTTACCCCCCCTGTATATTTACCCCCGGGGGGTATTTACTCCCCCTCCCCCTGTATATTTACCCCCGGGGGGTATTTACTCCCCCTCCCCCTGTATATTTACCCCCGGGGGGTATTTACTCCCCCTCCCCCTGTATATTTACCCCCCGGGGTGGTATTTACCCCCCCCCTGTATATTTACCCCCCGGGGGTATTTACTCCCCCTCCCCCTGTATATTTACCCCCCGGGGTGGTATTTACCCCCCCCCTGTATATTTACCCCCCGGGGGTATTTACTCCCCCTCCCCCTGTATATTTACCCCCCGGGGTGGTATTTACCCCCCCCCTGTATATTTACCCCCCGGGGGTATTTACTCCCCCTCCCCCTGTATATTTACCCCCCGGGGGTATTTACTCCCCCTCCCCCTGTATATTTACCCCCCGGGGGTATTTACTCCCCCTCCCCCTGTATATTTACCCCCGGGGGGTATTTACTCCCCCTCCCCCTGTATATTTACCCCCGGGGGGTATTTACTCACCCTCCCCCTGTATATTTACCCCCCGGGGGTATTTACTCCCCCTCCCCCTGTATATTTACACCCGGGGGTATTTACTCCCCCTCCCCCTGTATATTTACCCCCCGGGGGTATTTACTCCCCCTCCCCCTGTATATTTACCCCCTGGGGGTATTTACTCCCCCTCCCCCTGTATATTTACACCCGGGGGTATTTACTCCCCCTCCCCTGTATATTTACCCCCCGGGGGGTATTTACTCCCCCTCCCCCTGTATATTTACCCCCCGGGGGTATTTACTCCCCCTCCCCCTGTATATTTACACCCGGGGGTATTTACTCCCCCTCCCCTGTATATTTACCCCCCGGGGGGTATTTACTCCCCCTCCCCCTGTATATTTACCCCCCGGGGGGTATTTACTCCCCCTCCCCCTGTATATTTACCCCCCGGGGGGTATTTACCCCCCCCCTGTATATTTACCCCCCGGGGGGTATTTACTCCCCCTCCCCCTGTATATTTACCCCCCGGGGGGTATTTACTCCCCCTCCCCCTGTATATTTACCCCCCCGGGGGGTATTTACCCCCCCCCTGTATATTTACCCCCCGGGGGGTATTTACTCCCCCTCCCCCTGTATATTTACCCCCCGGGGGTATTTACTCCCCCTCCCCCTGTATATTTACACCCGGGGGTATTTACTCCCCCTCCCCTGTATATTTACCCCCCGGGGTGGTATTTACCCCCCTCCCCCTGTATATTTACCCCCCGTGGGGGTATTTACTCACTGACCTGGGTGACCCTGTCACAGAAGCCCCTCACTGACCGCACTGAGGACAGGTCCAGGGGCCGGACCAGTAGCTCCCCCCCGCCCCCGGAGCCGGAGCCGGACCCGGCGCCGATCTCCTGCAGGATCTGGCGGGCGGCCTGGGCCCCGGCTTTCTCATCGCGACACGCCATGATGACCCGGGCGTGGAGCCGGGCGAGCGCCGCTGCTGTGGCCCGGCCGAGGCCGCTGTTCGCCCCGGTCACTATCACCGTGCGGCCCCTCATCGAGGGCCCAGGCTCCGGGGCCTCACCGCCCATCAGCCAGCGGCTCAGCCACGCGGCAGCGGCCAGGCCTGCAGCCACGGAGAGCCCGGTGATCAGCATGGAGGTCCCTGCCGGCCTGTGGGCTCCGCTCCCGGGGACAGCGCTCCGCCTCCTCCCGCCCGCGGCCCGCGGCCCGCGGCCCGAGTCCCGCCTCCCGCCAGCAGCAATACCGCGGGACACCACCAGGGGCCAGTGCTGAGGCACCCTGAGGGACAGGGCAACACACACCAGGCACAGCTCACCCAAAGGTGCTCGCCTCCATCAGCACCCAAAGGTGCTCCTCACATTGTACCCCACCCAAAGGTTCTCTCCTCCTCCCACACCCAAAGGTGCTCTCCTCCTCCCACACCCAAAGGTTCTCTCCTTCTCCCGCACCCAAAGGTGCTCCTCACATTGTACCCCACCCAAAAGTGTTCTCCTCCTCCCGCACCCAAAGGTGCTCTCCTCCCTCACCCAAAGGTGCTCTTCACATTATACCCCACCCAAAGGTGCTCTCCTCCCACACCCAAAGGTGCTCTCCTCCTCCCGCTCCCAAAGGTGCTCTTCACATTATACCCCACCCAGAGGGGCTCTCCTCCTCCCACACCCAAAGGTGCTCTCCTCGTCCCGCACCCAAAGGTGCTCCTCACATTGTACCTCATCCAAAGGTGCTCTCCTCCTCCTGCACCCAAAGGTGCTCTTCACATTGTACCCCACCTAAAGGTGCTCTTCACATTGTACCCCACCCAAAGGTGCTCTCCTCCTCCTGCACCCAAAGGTGCTCTTCACATTGTACCCCACCCAAAGGTGCTCTTCACATTGTACCTCACCCAAAGGTGCTCTCCTCCTCCCACAACCAAAGGTGAACTTCACATTGTTCTACACCCAAAGGTGCTCTCCTCCTTCTGCACCCAAAGATGCTCTCCTCCTCCCACACCCAAAGTGCTCTTCACATTGTTCTTCCCCCAAAGGTGCTCTCCTCCTGCACCCAAAGGTGCTCACATTGTCTTACACCCAAAGGTGCTCCTCACATTGTTTCTCACCCCAAAGTGCTCCTCACATTGTGCCTCACGAAAGATGCTCCTCTCTTCTGCACCCAAATGTGCTCTGACCTTGTTTCAGACCCAAGGGTGCTGCTCATTCACACCTAGAGATGCTCCTCTCCTGCACCCAAAGGTGCTGTTCTCCCACAACCACGAGTGCTCCTCTCCCACATCTAAAGGTGCTCCAGGCATGGCTCCCCACACTCGATAGCACTGCTCCCAATTCCAGGCTCTCCCTCATACTGCTCCAAATCTGTGTTTTTGGTTAAAGGAAAACTCTTTTGAATTGAGGTTGATCTCAACCAGACAATGGGGTGTGTTGGATGGGGATTATTCAAACCTTCTTTGAAGGTCAAAGTGGAGAGTCATCATGATGGGAAATGCATGTGTCAGGAGACAGTAACTCCAACAGTGGACAGCTGGGACCAGAAACTGTGAATTGTGGAAATAATGTGAAGCATCAGAAGAGCCAGAAATGTATTGAGTTCCTCACTATTTAATTTGTTAGATGGGGAATTGTGGAATTTGTGTTACCCATAAGTAATGAATCATTTATGATGACAGAGGTGGAGTAGGCAGCATTCAGGATCCTGTGTCTGGGATTGTCCTCCACATCTGCATTTTCCTTTTCCCTTTCACCCCTTTTTCTTCCTAAAACGTACCTGATACAGAGATCTCTGCAGCAAGAGGCAGCTTCGATGGGCACTGGGGTGGTGCGGGTGTCCTCAGAGGCAGCACGGCTGCAGAGATGGTCGGTCAGCCTGGGAAATCTGGAGCAGGACTCACACTTCCACATGGAGTGGGCCTCTGGCCACAGCATGGTGTGGGCTGGTGTAGCCCAGAGTGGGCCACTATCTCTGGGGCATGGTGTGGGCTGGTGTAGCCCAGAGTGGGACACTCTCTCTGGGACATGGTGTGAGCTGGTGTAGCCCAGAGTGGGACACTCTCTCTGGGACATGGTGTGGGCTGGTGTAGCCAGAGCAGGACACTCTCTCTGGGGCATGGTGTGGGCGGTGTAGCCAGGAGTGGGACACTGTCTCTGGGGCATGGTGTGGGCTGATGTAGCCCAGAGTGGGACATTCTCTCTGGGGCATGGTGTGGGCTGGTGTAGCCCAGAGTGGGACACTCTCTCTGGGGCATGGTGTGGGCTAGTGTAGCCCGGAGTGGGACACTCTCTCTGGGGGATGGTGTGAGCTGGTGTAGCCCGGAGTGGGACACTCTCTCTGGGACATGGTGTGGCTGGTGTAGCCCAGAGTGGGACACTGTCTCTGGGACATGGTGTGGGATGATGTAGCCTAGAGTGGGATACTCTCTCTGGGGGTTTGTGTGGGCTGGTGTAGCCCAGAGTGGGACACTGTCTCTGGGACATGGTGTGGGCTGGTGTAGCCCAGAGTGAGACACTCTCTCTGGGACATGGTGTGGGCTAGTGTAGCCCGGAGTGGGACACTCTCTCTGGGGGATGGTGTGAGCTGGTGTAGCTTGAAGTTGGACACTCTCTCTGGGGGATGGTGTGGGCTGGTGTAGCCCGGAGTGGGACACTCTCTCTGGGGGATGGTGTGGGCTGGTGTAGCTTGGAGTGGGACACTCTCTCTGGGGGATGGTGTGGGCTGGTGTAGCCTGGAGTGGGACACTCTGGGGCATGGTGTGAGCTGGTGTAGCCCGGAGTTGGACACTCTCTCTGGGGCATGGTGGGGGCTGGTGTAGCCTGGAGTGGGACACTCTCTCTGGGGCATGGTGTGAGCTGGTGTAGCCCGGAGTGGGACACTCTCTCTGGGGGATGGTGTGGGCTGGTGTAGCTTGGAGTGGGACACTCTCTCTGGGGGATGGTGTGGGCTGGTGTAGCCTGGAGTGGGACACTCTCTCTGGGGCATGGTGTGAGCTGGTGTAGCCCGGAGTTGGACACTCTCTCTGGGACATGGTGGGAGCTGGTGTAGCCTGGAGTGGGAGTCTGACAGCGATATGGTGTAGCAGCGGAGAAGGACAATTGGACTCTCAGTTTTCTTTCTTTACGCTATTTTGTGAATGGCACTTATGTACGAGTGACAGTGCACACTTTTCACTGTATTTTAATTTATATGCACGTGATAATAAAGTATATTCTCTTGGCTAAGAAATCAGAAGAAACAAAAGATTGATCTTGTCTTTAATTAAATGCAACACAAATTAAGAAATAGTGGCAATTCGAACTCAGACCGACTCCGTGTTTGCTGGAAGAAAACAGAACATGCAATTTTCCCCCTTAACTACAGCTCGCAAACTTTCTGAGCTCTGTGCTTCATCTCATACAACCATTCATATCGACCTTGAACAACGATGGGACTTACAGTCCATTTCCTGAACCAAGGGAGTAAGGGATTGCGATATCGAGATAAACAATGAAGAAGTAAACAGGATGAAATGAAATCAGATTCAGGAAAAAAAAAAGAAAAAATTGTTTGAGAGAGAAAAAAGTAACAGAGAGAAAATGTAAGAGAAAAGGTGTTTCAATTTTAAAATTAACTGTTTGTAGGAATGTCGTGTCACAGATCAGTTCCAGATCAGGGCTGGACAGTTGAGGGTTGTGAAAGCAGAAATGCCCTCATTATGATGTGAAATAATGTTGTGAATTTGCTGCAGTAAGTTGATTTGGTAGTTTTTACTCAAAGACAACAAGTTTAGGAAACGCGAGCAGAGGCAAGAGTGAGCTGAGCAATTTTCTGCAAATTATTTAAATATTTGTGACAATTCACAATTCATCGGTTACCTTCTCCTTGTCACAAATTGCTGGGCATTTTATACATCAAAAACATTTAACTCCATGTAGTTTTATGATAAGGAAAAATTGTTATTGTAGCAAACCATGTAAATGAGTGCACATTAAGAGCCTTGTTGAACGAGGACAGTCAGAGGCCAAATTTCGCAATTGCGATTTGTAAACATGATTTTGTGGGCAGGACCTGATTTGGAGTGAAAGACATCACCCCAAGTGATTTTGGGAGTCGCTAATTTATGATTAAAATTAAATTACAATGAAAGCTCCCAAGTCCTTTGTGCTGATCTGATCAATCCGCCTGGACATTGGGGTAATATTAAATAGCATAACCAGTTGGAAACTCAACCCCTTCATAGCTGGAATCTTGTCAATTAGAGCCATAGAGATGTACAGCACGGAAACAGACCCTTTGGTCCAACCCGTCCATGCTGACCAGATATCCCAACCCAATCTAATCCCACCTGTCAGCACCCGGCCCATATCCCTCCAAACCCTTCCTATTCATATACCCATCCAAATGCCTCTTATATGTTGCAATTGTACCAGCCTCCAGCACATCCTCTGGCAGCTCATTCCATACACGTACCACCCTCTGTGTGAAAAAGTTGCCCCTTAGGTCTCTTTTATATCTTTCCCCTCTCACCCTAAACCTATGCCCTCTAGTTCTGGACTCCCCCACCCCAGGGAAAAGACTTTGCATATTTATCCTATCCATCCCCCTCATAATTTTGTAAACCTCTATAAGGTCACCCCTCAGCCTCCGACGCTCCAGAGAAAACAGCCCTAGCCTGTTCAGCCTCTCCCTCTAGCACAAATCCTCCAATCCTGGCAACATCCTTGTAAATCTTTTCTGAACCCTTTTAAGTTTCACAACATCCTTCCAATACGAAGGAGACCAAATTTGCACGCGATATTCCAACAGTGGCCTAACCAATGTCCTGTACAGCCGCAACATGACCTCCCAACTCCTGTACTCATTACTCTGACCAATAAAGGAAAGCATACCAAACGCCTTCTTCACTATCCTATACGCCTGTGTCTCCACTTTCAAGGAGCTATGAACCAGCACTCCAAGGTCTCTTTGTTCAGCCACACTCCCTAGGACCTTACCATTAAGTGTATAAGTCCTGCTAAGATTTGCTTTCCCAAAATGCAGCACCTCGCATTTATCTGAATTAAACTCGATCTGCCACTTCTCAGCCCATTGGCCCATCTGGTCAAGATCCTGTTGTAATCTGAGATAACCCTCTTCACTGTCCACTACACCTCCAATTTTGGTGTCGTCTGCAAGTTTACTAACTGTACCTCTTATGCTAACATCTAAATCATTTATGTAAATGACAAAAGGTAGAGGACCCAGCACCGATCCTTGTGGCACTCCACTGGTCACAGGCCTCCAGTCTGAAAAACACCCCTCCACCACTACCCTCTGTCTTCTACTTTTCAGCCAGTTCTGTATCCAAATGGCTAGTTCTCCCTGTATTCCATGAGATCTAACCTTGCTAATCAGTCTCCCATGGGGAACCTTGTCAAACGCATTACTGAAGTCCATATAGATCACATCTACTGCTCTGCCCTCATCAATCCTCTTTGTTACTTCTTCAAAAAACTCAATCAAGTTTGTGAGACATGATTTCCCACAAACACAGCCATGTTGACTATCCCTAATCAGTCCTTGCCTTTCCAAATACATGTACATCCTGTCCCTCAGGATTCCCGCCAACAACTTGCCCACCACCGACGTCAGGCTCACTGGTCTAAACTACTTTCAGAGAGAATCTTTGTAATTTTCATGTTTCATCATTGAATTAGCTTTCCTTGTGCAATTTCTCATTTAATTTTAAATATTTTCCAATTTCATGAAAAATCTTTTTTTATTTCATGTTCTTTAGCATTGATCAAGAATTTTTTTTGCATTATATTTCTAGCAGCCAATGTTAAATTTGCAATACTGCCAATATATCATCAAAAAACATTTTTGTTGTTAATTTCCATGTCTAAAACCCTCAAATTCCTGCCATAGTACCTAAACAGTTCTCTTCAAATTCCCAAAAGATGTCCGATGTGATTGTAACAAACGGAAATTATTCCTCTTGTCTTTTTCAACATGGCTGCAGCATTCAAGATGACTGACCTCATCATCCTCCACCAACTCTTTGCAACTATCAGTGGCTGAGTGAAACTACACTTGTTTGGTTCCATTTTTTTAAAATATCAATCTCATTGTATCCAGAGCATCACATCCAATGGTGTCTTTTTGACTTTCACATTGTTACCTCTAACAGCCGGTGAGAATCCAGAGATAAACCTCATCTTATTTCTCATCCACATCCTACAGATTGGTGAAATCATCCAACAGTTCAATGTTGGTCACCACAGGTGTCCTGTCAACAGTGAACATACCTTCAACTCCATCTCTCTCCAAACGTCCATTGTCACGAAATTATCAGACTGTTTGTCAGCCTTTCAGTACTGCAGGAGCAGAAATTTCCTCAAATTACATATTGGGAAGACAGAAGCTACAAACTTTGTTTTCCTCATTTCTACCCCTTGCTGCTCTGTGGGAGCTGACTGAGGGTGAACCAACCTTTTGCAATCTTACTGTCCTAATTTACACCAAGCTATGGTTTTGACCACATGAAGGTTGTAAGGCCAATACGAAATGTAATGGCATAATCCATCAAGTACATTGATATAAAGGATAGATGAGGGTACTTTTTGGATGGTATGAAATTAAATACAGTGGAATTCCAAAGAGACTTGGGCGCTCAGGTGCATGGATCATAGACAGGTATCGAAAATTGTCACAAAGGTTATGGGAATGGTGGCCTTTATATCTAGAACACTGGAATACAAGTCTGCAGAAGTTATGCCACAGCTATAGAAAGCCCTGGTTAGACCCTACTTAGATAGTTGTGAGTAGATCTGGACACCACACTAAGGAATGATATACTGGCCTTGGAGAAAGTACAACATACGGTTACAAGAATGATACCTGGACTTCAGTGGTTATAAAGAGAGATTATACAAATAAAGCTTACTTATTTTAGTATTTAGAAGGATAAATGGTGAACTGATTGAAGTTTTCGAAAGATGTTAGGAAGCATTTGTACACACAAAGGGTAGCAGATGTTTGCAACTCTCTTCCACAAATGACAGTGGATGCCAGATACGCTGTTAATTTAAAATCGAAGATAGTTTTTTTTGTTAAACAAAGATATTAAGGGATATGTGCCAAAGGCAGGTAAATGGACTTAGGTCATGGATCAGCCATGATCTTATTGTATGGTGGAACAGGGGCTGAAGAAACTTGTGCAGTGAAGAACTATGATATAATCAGGACGTGTGTTGAGCCAACACATCTGTATCCTTCTCTAAAAAGATGCCCACACAAAATTCTAACAGTAGAGGAATTGAAACCCCAATTCACAGGAGCTAAATTATTTTCCAAACTTCATGCCAAACATGGATTGGTTAGTTCACTTGGCAAATGAATCTCAAGAAATCACTACTTTTAGAAGACAACTTGGAAGACAATGCTACCAGAGACCACCTTTCACTCAGGATGCATTCCAGCAGCATGTGGAGAGAATTACTGATAATATTGCTGGATCTGTACATATTCCCAATGATACTGCAGAGCTGGGAAAAGTGATTTAGGGGTTTAGATAGGGTCGACAGTGAGAATCTTTTTCCACGTATGGAGTCAGCTATTACAAGGGGGCATAGCTTTAAATTAAGGGGGGGTAGGTATAGGACAGATGTTAGGGGTAGGTTCTTTACTCAGCGAGTCGTGAGTTCATGGAATGCCCTGCCAGTAGAAGTGGTGGACTCTCCCTCATTATGGGCATTTAAGCAGGCATTGGATAGGCATATGGAGGATAGTGGGCTAGTGTAGGTTAGGTGGGCTTGGATCGGCGCAACATCGAGGGCCGAAGGGCCTGTACTGCGCTGTATTCTTCTATGTTCTATATGAACCAAGAGCATGACCAAAAAATGGCTGTGGATCATCATAAAGGACTTGTCTTCAACAGCAAGAAGTGCCAGGTGAATCAGGTCAGATCAATTTTTTGACTCTATCTATTCAGGTTATGGGACCAATAACAGCTCAGGCAAAGTCAAAGGTATAATACACACACCTACTTTCTAAGATAAGGTGAAATACAAGGGTCTTTTGCTTAGGGTGGGGGAGTTCAAAACTAGGGGGCATATTTTTCAGGTGAGAGAAGCAACATTTTTATACTCAGAGTGGTTCGTGTGTGGAATGAGAAAGTGGTGGATATAGGTATCGTTACAACATTTAAAAGATATTTGGATAAGTTCACAAATAGGGAACGTTTAGAGGGATGTGGGCCAAGTGTGGGAGGTGGGATTAGTTTCGTTTGGGAACATAGTCAGTATGGGCTGGTTGGATGGAAGGGTCTGTTTCTGTGCTGTATGGCCCTATGACTCTAAGATGAAGAAAACCTGCAGCAATGCCTTGGAGTTTGTACCTTCCTGGCATCACATATGTTAAACTGTTCCAACAAAGAATTAGCATTAAGAGAACTCTGATGGAGAGACATACCATATATATGGAAGAAAGATCACCAGCATGTGTTCCAATCACAGCTAAACATTGTCAACAGAAACTTGTATCCTACAATATAATGAGCCCAGGGAAAACAACAATACTGGATGCCATGCTTTTTCAGGAAAGGCTTGTCCAAAATGGGAAACCAATTGTATTTGGATTTGTAGTCAATAATATACACAATCCAACACTGAATTGAATCGAATTGAACATATACTTCAACATAGGGCATGAAACCCTCTAATGCACAGTATCACATGATTCCATATGTACCTGATCTATAAGCAATTCACTGTGGAAACTGATCACAAATCATTGGTAATGATTTGACAGAAACCAGTGACAAGTGTACCACATCGAGATAACAACTTCCGGTAATAATACACAGATGTAGAGAATCATAAAGTCATAGAGTTCTACAGCATGGAGACAGGTCTTTTGTCCCAAAATTGTCCATGCCGACCAAACTGTCCATCCACTCTAACCCCATTTCCCTGCACTTGGCCCATATCCGTCTAAACCTTTCCTATCCACATATTTGTCCAAATGCCTTTTAAATAGTGTATCTTCAGTTAGCTACTTCTTCTTATTTGTATTGGAGAAAGTGAGGTCTGCAGATGCTGGAGATCAGAGCCGGAGATGTGTTGCTGGAAAAGCGCAGCAGGTCAGGCAACATCCAGGGAACAGGAGAATCGACGTTTCGGGCATAAGCCCTTCTTCAGGAATGAGGAAAGTTTGTCCAGCAGGCTAAGATAAAAGGTAGGGAGGAGGGACTTGGGGGAGGGGTGTCGGAAATGTGATAGGTGGAAAGAGGTCAAGGTGAGGGTGATAGGTCAGACTGGGGTGGGGGCGGAGAGGTCGGGAAGAAGATCTCAGGTTAGGAAGGCGGTGCTGAATTTGATGGATTTGACTGAGACAGGGTGGGGGGAGGGGAAATGAGGAAACTGGTGAAATCCGAGTTCATCCCTTGTGGTTGGAGGGTTCCTAGCCGGAAGATGAGGCGTTCTTCCTCCGACCGTCGTTTTGTTGTGGTCTGACGATGGAGGAGTCCAAAGACCTGCATATCCTTGGTGGAGTGGGAGGGGGAGTTGAAGTGTTTAGCCACGCGGTGGTTGGGTTGGTTGGTCCGGGTGTCCCAGAGGTATTCTCTGAAACGCTCCGCAAGTAGCCGGCCTGTCTCCCCAATATAGAGGAGGCCACATCGGGTGCAGAGGATGCAATAGATGATATGTGTGGAGGTGCAGGTGAATCTGTGGCGGATATGGAAGTTTCCTTTGGGGCCTTGGAGGGAGGTGAGGGGGGAGGTGTGGGCGCAAGTCATGGTGATTGGTGGGGTGGTAGGTGAGGACCAGTGGGGTTCTGTCCTGGTGGCGGTTGGAGGGGCGGGGTTCAAGGGCGGAGGAGCGGGAAGTGGAAGAGATGCGGTGGAGGGCATCGTCGACCACGTCGGGGGGGAAATTGCGGTCCTTGAAGAAGGAGGCCATCTGGGTTGTGCGTTTTTGGAACTGGTCCTCCTGGGAGCAGATGCGGCGGAGTCGAAGGAATTGGGAGAATGGGATGGCGTTTTTACAGGGGGCAGGATGGGAGGAGGTGTAGTCCAGGTAGCTGTGGGAGTCGGTCGGTTTGTAGTAGATGTCCGTGTTGATTCGGTCGCCATGTACAGCGCATCATCCGCCGTCATTTCCGCTACCTCCAAACGGACCCCACCACCAAGGATATATTTCCCTCCCCTCCCCTATCAGCATTCCGTAAAGACCACTCCCTCCGTGACTCCCTCGTCAGATCCACACCCCCCACCAACCCAACCTCCACTCCCGGCACCTTCCCCTGCAACCGCAGGAGATGCAAGACTTGCGCCCACACCTCCCCCCTCACCTCCCTCCAAGGCCCCAAAGGAAACTTCCATATCCGCCACAGATTCACCTGCACCTCCACACATATCATCTATTGCATCCTCTGCACCCGATGTGGCCTCCTCTATATTGGGGAGACAGGCCGGCTACTTGCGGAGCGTTTCAGAGAACACCTCTGGGACACCCGGACCAACCAACCCAACCACCCTGTAGCTCAACATTTCAATTCCCCCTCCCACTCCACCAAGGATATGCAGGTCTTTGGACTCCTCCATCGTCAGACCACAACAAAATGACGGTTGGAGGAAGAACGCCTCATCTTCCGGCTAGGAACGCTCCAACCACAAGGGATGAACTCGGATTTCACCAGTTTCCTCATTTCCCCTCCCCCCAGCCTGTCTCAGTCAAATCCATCAAATTCAGCACCACCTTCCTAACCTGAGATCTTCTTCCTGACCTCTCCGCCCCCACCCCAGTCTGACCTATCACCCTCACCTTGACCTCTTTCCATCTATCACATTTCTGACGCCCCTCCCCCAAGTCCCTCCTCCCTACCTTTTATCTTAGCCTGCTGGACAAACTTTCCTCATTCCTGAAGAAGGGCTTATGCCCGAAACGTCGATTCTCCTGATCCCTTGTTTGTATTGGAGCCAATCCAAATTACTCAGTTTGACCCTGAGGACATACTCCATCTCAATGTACATCATGATGTCTTATAGGTGTAATGTCTCAACCACTTTTGCTGTCAGCCCATTCCATATGCGCACCACCCTCTGTGTAAAAGATTTGCCCCTCAGGTTCCCTTTTATTCTTTCCCCTCCAAACCTAAACTGATGCCCAATCCTCAATCCCCAACCCTGGGAAAAAGGCTGAGTGCATTCACCCTCTCCATGCCTCTCATGATCTTATACACTTCTATAAGATGCCCCCCTCAGTCTCCTACACTCTAAAGAAAACATCCTAGCTTGTTCAATCTCTCCCCATAACTTAAGAGTCCTGGCAACATTCTTGTAAATTTCTTCTGCACTCTTTCCAGTTCAATAACATCCTTCCCATAACAAGGCACCAAAACTGAACACAATACTCCAAGTGTGGTCTCACCAATGTCCTGTACAACTGCAACATAACTTCAATATACGACTTGATGTTTGCTTCAATCATGGTACCAAAATGGTTACATCACATGCACTGAGTGATGACCAAATATGCATAAGAATATTAAAATTCCATTACACTTCTAAGACAACATGATGTACATAAAGTTTTTTTTAGATTAGATTAGATTACTTACAGTGTGGAAACAGGCCCTTCGGCCCAACAGGTCCACACTGCCCCGCCGAAGCGCAACCCACCCATACCCCTACATTTACCCCTTACCTAACACTACCTGCAATTTAGCATGGCCAATTCACCTGACCTGCACATCTTTGGACTGTGGGAGGAAACCGGAACACCCGGAGGAAACCCACGCAGACACGGGGAGAACGTGCAAACTCCACACAGTGTGTGTCGCCCGAGGCGGGAATTGAACCCGGTTCTCTGGCGCTGTGAGGCAGCAGTGCTAACCACTGTGCCACCGTGCCGCCCAATTTTTTAAACATTCCGCTGACAATATCCCACTTTAGCTTCTCTCATTCTAGTATATTCCACTACATATCTATTCTAATCTGAAGAATAATTTTCCTGCTGTTAGTCACTGTTCCACACTGTACTCCTTTCCTCATTCTCGAATGCCTCTCAGCTAATCTCAGCATGCAGCCCGCTCGTCAGACGAGTCAAACCAGTTCAGAAGCAGATGAACACCCGGCCTGGCAGGGACCATTTCTGCTCCTCAAGGCTGTTTTGAGCGCACTCACTGGCACATGTTCAGGGAGGCAACAACCGAAGGCGATTCCATCAGCTTGGAGTACGCGGTATCGGTGATTTGCTAGTGTACCGACAATGTCACTGTGTCTACGACCATCACCTCTTGTCCAAACCAGAAGCCGTGGATGACTGCAAAGGTGTGGGTGCTGTTGAAGCCCCGTGATTTTGTCTTCAGAGCGGATGAGAAGGTGGCCCTAACAATAGCAAGAGCCAACTTGACCCAGGCCATCAAAGAGCCAAATAGTGGACATGCACAGAGAATATACAGCCACTTTCAGGACAGCAGTGATACGCTGAGCATGTGGAAGGATATTCAGACCATCACCGACTACTGAATAGCATCGCCTGCTTGTGCTGGTGATGCCTCCCTCCTAGAGGAGTTGAACAACTTCTACCCTCAGGTTTGAGACACTAAATGACATGGCAGCGAGGAAGCACCCCCTCCCCCCCTCCCCATGGCAGATGTAAGGAAAACCCTATGCAGAGTCAACCCACGTAAGGCTGCTGGACCAGGTAACATCCCTGGCAGAGTGCTCAGAGGATGCTCTGATGTACTGGCAGATGTTCTCACAGACATTTTGAACATCTTCCTGAGCTGTGCCCTCGTTCCAACGTGCTTCAAGGTCGCTATCATCATGCCAATGCCGAAGATGTCTTCAGCGTCCTGTCTCAACGACTACCGCCCTGCTGCACGTACACCCATCATCATGAAGCGCTTCGAGAGGCTCATGATGAGGCAGATTAAGACCCTGCTGCCCCCCCTCTCTAGACACCCTGCAGTTCACATATTGACCCAACCGTTCAACAGATGATGCCATTTCCACCACCCTCCATCTGGCCCTTACCCACCTGGAGAAGAAGGACACGTACATTACATTACTGTTCATAGACTTCAGCTCGGCATTTAACACTATCATTCCTCAGCACCTGATTGGAAAGCTGAGGCTGCTGGGCATAAATACCTCCCTGTGTAACCAAATCCTGGAATTCCTGACAGGGAGCCCTCAGTCAGTCTGGATTGGGAATAGCATCTCCAACACCATCACACTGAGCATGAAGGCTCCCGAGGGCTGTGTGCTCAGTCCACTGCTGTTCACCCTATTGACACACAACTGTACAGCGACGCACAGGTCAAATCACATCATCAAGTTCACTGATGACACATCTATAGTGGGTGTCATCAGCAGGAACGACGAGTCAGCATACAGAGAGGGGGTGTAGCGGCTAATGGATTGGTGCAGAGCCAACAACCTGTCTCTGAACATAGACAAGATGAAAGAGATGGTTGTTGACTTCAGGAGGGCATGGACCGACCACACTCTGCTGGACATTGACAGCTTATCCATGGAGATCGTGAAGAGCCCAAATTTCTTGGCGCACAACTGGCAGAGAATCTCACCTGGATCCTCAACACCAGCTCCATAGCCAAGAAAACCCAGCATCATCTCTAATTTCTGCACAGACTGAGGAAAGCCCACCTCCGACCCCCTCATCCTCACCACATTCTACAGAGGGTTCATTGAGAGTACCCTGAGCTGCTGCATCACTGCCTGGTTCGGGAATTACACTGTTTCATATTGTAAGACCCTACAACAGAGAGTGAGGACAGCTGAGAGGATCATCAGGGTCTCTCTTCCCTCCATTACAGACATTTACACCACACGCTGCATCCAAAAGGCTAAGTGCATTGTGGGAGACCCCACATGGCCCTCACTCAAACTCTTCTCCCTCCTGCCATCTGGCAGAAGATACCGGAGCATTCGGTCTCTCACAGCCAGACTGTGCAACAGTTTCTTCCCTCAAGCCATCAAGCTCCTTAACACAGTATAATCGGACTCTTTTCTATTGCAGCTAGAAAAAAAATTTATCATTCATCATTCTTCTGTTACACTGTAACTTGCATTTCTTATGCACTGTATGCTGTGTACGATTGTGTAGTTTGTACTGTCCATGCAGCACCCTCGGTCCTGGAGGAACTCTGTCCCATTTTTACTGTATCAGTGTATATGGTAGGAATGACAAATAAAAACTACTTTACTCTCTACTAGCCAAATAAAGATCCTCTGTAGTGAAGTCAGAATTCACTAGTCCCTTAGTACAAAAGGACTACACATTTATTTACCAGAGTAACAGTTTTCTTCAAATCACTGACTACTTTTCCAAATATCTAATTGTTAGACAGTTAGAGGATATTTAAAGCACATCCATTGAAGACAAGTGAGTACAATATTCAGTCTTTTTGGTCCACTTAAATAGATCATATCAGACAATAGGCCACTATATCCAGACTCTTAAATATTTTAATTATTGTTTCTGTTTAAGTAATTTTGCAATTACTCTAATGTGTACATACTTTTACTTATTTAACTTTATCTTGTAAAATCGAGGCATGTATTATTGTTTTAAGTATGTTAACAAAGCCAAGGACCACATGGTTAACGGATATGCAATCCAGCAGATGCATACAAAAGAAAGCCGTATATGTAGTCATCTAGTTTAAAAGACATTTGGATAGGTTCATGAAGAGGAATGGTTTGGAGGGGCATTGGTGAAGTGGGACAAGTCTAGTTTGGATGTTTCCATGCTGTATCACTCTATAATTGCAACTTTTCATAGAATCCCTACAGTTTGGAAACAGGCCATTTGGCCCAACAAGTCCACAGCAACTCTCCAAAGAGCATCCCACCCAGACTCAACCCCCTCCCCCCTGTTTTTCACATGGCTGATCCATCTAATCCTGGACACTACAGGCAATTTAGCATGGCCAATCCACTAACCTGCACATCTTTTGATTGTGGGAGGAAACTAGAGCACCTGGAGGAAACCCACGCAGACACGGGGAGAATGTGCAAACTCCACACAGGCAGTCACCCAAGGCTGGAATCGAACCCAGGTCCCTGGTGCAGTGAGGCAGCAGTGTCACCTACAGTCTGAACTGTTTAATTAAACATGTATGACATTTCAAATTGAATAGAATCCGTACTACTAATGTGTTATTTATCAATAAGAAATGTGACAGCTAATTTATTTATTAAGAATGTATACTTTCTATATTTGTGTTGAACCTTTGTCTTGCGTTTCCTTCTTTATGCAGATAAGTAAATACCAAAGACTGCATATCTAATTACATACTTCAATTTGGAATCTGTGAACCAGTATTTTGGTACAGTATTTTGTTTCTTATACTCTTGTTTTCTAAATCAAACGTTTTTGTTAATTTCTGATAAATAAATCTCACACTCCATTTCCAACATAAAAATTCTACCTATATGGCATGAGGTAGCATAGTGGCAAGAAATGTCTCATTCATGGACCTTTTTAAATATTAATTATAAGCAGTTCTCATTCTCCAACAGTCTTCCATTTGGTTCTCCCAGTTGCAAGTTTCTTTTGCCTCAGTAGCTTTAAAGTGAAAGATGTAGAACACATGAGGGTTACAGACTGCTACATGTCCAAAGGTTCAGCAACTGGAGCAAGCAGCAATTCATGTTGCAGCACCAAGCTGGCCAGCAGATAATGAATTACACCAAACCCAGACCTAGACCCAAACCTTCCCAAATTAACCAGCAAATATTCTCCATTTCTCACTTCTGTTCAAAATGACAGCCTATAAACTCAACTAGGTCTGTCATTAAAGAAAGGTGAAACCAAACACCTCAGTTTCTTACACAGGGATTACAGCTTGGACTGGGCTAGCAGCGGGCTGAATGTTGGCCACTTTTGGGACCTACTTTCAGCCTTATTGCTAGGTTTTCAGCCACCCACTCCCTCCTGTGGTCTTGTTTTCCGCAATAATACTGCAGGCTCCTCTGTTACTGACACCGCTGAAAGTCTCCTGTACAATAACTGTCCCAGCTTCTCTAATCACAGATTCCCTCCCCCCGTCCTTGAATTCTAAATGCTCTCTCTGGAAGAGAGGGAAAGAGGGATTCTCTAGAGATTGATGGAGCTGGAACACCTAATGTGGAAGAGACAGAATCTACAATTAGAGTTGCAGATTCCTAGAGATTCAGCCTCTCTAACACTCACTGCTAATTGAATCAGGATAGAATAGAATTGAATTGAATTTTTCTACTCATTTATGGGATGAGGTTGGCACTATCTAAACCAGCATTTATTGTCCATAGTGAATTGTGCTGGGAAAGGTGGTGGTGAGCTGTCATCTTGAGGTTCTGTAGTCCTTAGGGTTTTGGGATACTCACAGAGCTGTTAGGAAGGAAATTGTAAGATTTTGACCAAGGGATAGTGAAGAAAAAACAATATAGTCCAAAATCAGGATGCTGTGTGTTTGGAGGGAAACTCGCAAGAAATGGTGATCCTTGTGTCTGGTGCCTTTACCCTTCTATATGATAGATCTGACAGGGTACGAAAATGTTGTCCCGAGACCTTTAATGAGTTACTGCATCAATGGTGAAGGAGGTCAATGTTGAAGCTGTGTTTGGGTTGACCATTAAGTGCTGTTAGAGCTGCACTCACCCAGGCAGGTTGAGAGTATTCTTCAGTCTCCTAACTTTGAACTTATAGCTGATGAGGCAAAAGTGAGTACCGCAGATGCTGGCGAGTCGAGAGTCGAGAATGTGGTGCTGGAAAAGCACAGCACGTCAGGCAGCTTCTGAGGAGCAGCAGAATCGATGTTTCAGGCATCTGCAGTCCTCACTTTCTCACAGTCTTCATATGGCCTGCCTAGTTCAGGTGCTGGTCAATGATAACACCAGAAATCATCCATGGGGGATGCAGTAATGGTAATCCATTGAATGTCAAGGAGCGATGCTTAGATTCTCTCTTGTTGGAGATGGTCATTGCGTTGCATTGTTCAGATTACTTGCATTATCATCCAGCTCCCAGGATGACTGTTCTTTCAACTGATAAATTGGATGACAAAGACGCTAATAATTTGAACAGATCAATCTTTCTCTGATTTTCCTCTTTGTTGTTGAAATTTCATGGTCACATTTTAAGGGTGAATTTGTCTGGTGCCTGTGTATTTTGAGCCCTGCAGGAAACTTCAGGCCAGGCCAATGTTGGTGTAACTGAGTCCTGATTGAATATATGGCCCTTCTGCTGCCCTCTGCTGGGTTACACTGGGAGTACACTAGAAAGGCCATCAGTTTTCTTGGGCAGAAGTGGGTACTGCAGATGCTGGAGATTAGAGTCAATATTAGAGTGTACAAAGTTAAAAATCATACAACACCAGGTTATAGTCCAACAGGTTTATTTGGAAGCAATAGCTTTCGGAGCGTCGCTCCTTCGTCAGGTGGTTGTGACACAACAACCCCCAACCACCTGATGAAGGAGCAGCGCTCCAAAAGCTAGTGCTTCCAAATAAACCTGTTGGACTATAACTTGGTGTTGTGTGATTTTTAACTTTGTACACCCCAGTCCAACACCAACTTCTCCAAATCAAGATTAGAGTGGTGCCTGAAAATCACAGCAGGTCAGGCAGCATCCGAGGAGCAGGAAAGTTGATGTTTCGGACAAAAGCCCATCATCAGGAACCCGAAACGTTGATTTTCCTGCTCTTCGGATACTGCCTGACATCGTTTTTTGGCTCCAAAGTTTCAGGAGGATGGGCACAGTATTAGGGCAATATTCAATTTTTCAGTGATGATGGTATCAAATTTCCGACTCACTTCTAGTCATTTCCAAGGGTAAGATTTCAAGTTTTATCTGTGATTATAAAATAGCTCACATTTTTGTTCGGCCACATTTTGTTTTCCACATTTCTGAATCAAAGGAAGAAAATCAGAATATACTGTATATACTTGAGTAATAGTCAAATTTTTTTGATTACTTTTTAAGGTTAAATTTATTGGGTGGACTATTTCATGGATACTACTTTTGAGGGGCTGAAATTCATTTCTGTCAGAATTCATACTGCATCATTAGCAGAAGCCCAACTGATCTCTAAACAAATAATGAAAAAGTTTGAATTATGTTAATTCTGAAAACTCGGAGTGGAACACAACGGCCAGTGGATTGGAAGACCGGGAGCAGAGTGGAACAACTGACAGACTGGAAATCTGGAGTGGGACATGATGGTCAGCGCACTGACTCATAAACGTTGATCTGTTATCTGCAAAGAACTAGGGTCGATTTTTCCATGAGATCGACTATTACTTGAGTATGTACAGTAGTAACATAGGGACAGGAGTAGGCCATTCAGCTTGGGTCTGTCCTACCATTCAATGAGATCATGGCCAGATCTGTGATCTCACTCCATATCCCTTAATACCATTGCTTAACAAAATGCATCTACTTTGGACTTAAAATTAACAACTGATCCAGCATCCATGACCATTTGTGGAAGAGAGTTCCAAACCTCTAACAGCCTTTGTGTGTTGAAATGTTTCTTAACACCTCTTCTGAACGGTCTGGCCCAAATTCTCAGACTATGTCCTTAGTTCTAGAATCTGCAAACAATGAATACAGTTTATCTTTATCTGCCCTGCCTTTTCATGTCAATACCTTGAAACCTTCAATCAGATCACCCCTTACCATTCTAAAGTCTGGAGAAAAAAACAGGCCTAATTTGTACAATTCCTTCTCATAACTTAACCCCTAAAGTCCCAGGAATCTACGTTGCATTCCATCCAAGGCCAATATATTCATCCTAAGGTGTGATACCGAGATCTGCTCACAGTACTCCAAGTGAGTTCTAACTAGGTTGTGTAGAACTGCAGCATAACTTCTACCTCCTTGTACTCCAGATATCTCTAGATATGAAGAGCAGCATTCAATTAACTTTATTGATTATTTTCTGAACCTCTTTGTATCTGAACTCTCAATTCACTTTAGATATCCACTGTATTTAACTTCATACCATCTAGAAAACTTCATACCATCTATCCTTTTTTCTTATCTAAAATGGATAACCTTATACTTGTTTACATTTCACTCCAGCTGTCACAATTTTGCTCATTCACTTGGTCTAACACTATCCCTTTGTAACTTTAGTGTGGAGGTGCCGGTGTTGGACTGGGGCGGACATGGTCAGCTTCGCGAGGTGACATAGGAGAGAAGCACACAGACACAGAATGTAAAGGCAGAGACATCATAGAATATAGAACGTTACAGGTGCTTCCACTCTTGATGTTGCGCCGACCTGTGGAACCAATCTGAAGCCCATCTAACCTACACTATTCCATTCTCATCCATATGCCTATCCAAAGACCATTTAAATGCCCTTAAAGTGGCGAGTCTACTACTGTTGCGGGCAGTGTGTTCCACACCCCTACTACTCTCTGAGTAAAGAAACCACGTCTGACATCTGTCCTATAACTATCACCCTTCAATTTAAAGCTATGTCCCCTCGTGCTAGCCATTACCATCTGAGGAGAAAGGCTCTCACTGTCCACCCGATCTAACCCTCTAATTATCTTATATGTCTCAATTAAGTCACCTCTCAACCTTCTTCTCTTGAATGAAAACAGCCTCAAGTCCCTCGGCCTTTCCCTGTAAGACCTTCCCTTCATATCAGACAACACCCTAGTAAATCTCCTCTGAACCCTTTCCAAAGCTCCCACATCCTTCCTATAATGCGGTGACCAGAACTGTACGCAATACTCCAAGATCAATGGGCTGTGAGATCAGAAGATCATACAAATGGTTTGACTGAAGTGTTGATAGGCTGAATAATAGGTCTCTGCAGGTGATCGAGAGCGTCAGATGGTGTGAGTAAAATATGAATAGCAGCATAACAAGCAAAGGGATGACCTATAATCCGATAAAATGAGGCAGAGAGATAATTACAAATCATTAAAAATAAGGTGGTCCCGGAGACAAACCAAATGACTAGAATAACACGATAGGTATAAGAGTCCTATGCCGAGGTTCTAACCAAAGTAATAAGTAATTCAAAACTGTACAAACTAATTAAGGTAGAAAGATCATAACAATTCATCAAGGTGATGGTGTCAAAGCCGGACACTAAGGAAGGTTTTGCAGATACAGAACAGTAAGGTGGGGCCACATATAGCGTGACATGAACCCAAGATCACTGTTGAGGTTGTCTTCATGGGTATGGAAGATGGCTGTCAGTTGCTGCTCGGCGATCCTGCATTGCTGTGTATCTTGAAGACTGCCTTGGAGGACTCTTACCCAAAGGTTGAATGTCCATGACCATTAACGTGTCGGGGCGGTAGGGGACAGTGTTGTGTGGCAGGACTCGGCTGCTGAAGACCTTTTGTTCTCTGGGAATTTAATGAGAGGCCTGTTCTCTCCTATACCGCAGTGAACACATCGACAATGGTTTTAGGCTTGACCTTTGAGTGTGTGCATACACAGGGGTCCCCTGCATCCTGCAGCTCAATGACAGAAATTGGGGGATTCTTGGTTCTGGCCTGGAGGAGCCCAGGTGTGAACAGTTTCAGGTTCATTCTGTAGATTCACTCCACTGTGGCAGGGAGTGAGGACAGTGACCATGTATTTGTGCGTGTGTGAAATACCTCTTAGTAATATAGTTTCTATGACGTCCCTTGAAATAAGTTTTGAGAAAATGGGATTCAAAGCAAGAAATCAAACTGACAGAAATGAATCCATCCTAGACCAAAATGGACACTAGATGGAGACTGTGACTAATTTATAAAGTATATTTTGAGTTTCCGCTTTTAGTTTTACATTCAGCAGATAAGCATACAATCCCTACAGTGTGGAATCAGCCATTCAGCCCAACAAGTCCACACCAACTCTCTGAAGGGCATCCCATCCAGACCCACCCCTCTGCCCTGTAAACCTGCATTTCCCATGGCTAACTCACCCAGCCTGCACACCCCTGAACACTAGGGGCAACTTAACATGGCCAATCCACCTAACATGTACTTGGACTGTGGGAGGAAACAGAACACCTGGAGGAAACCCATGCAGACAAGGGGAGAATGTCCACACAGACAGTTGGCTGAGGCTGGTATTGAACCCAAGTTCCTGGCGCTGTGAGGCAGCAGTGCTAACCACTGAGCCACCGTACTGTCAGTTCTGCTGGATGCCCATATTGACAAGTGTAAAGTAAAACATTGAGCTCCATATTTTCACAGTGCACTTACTTACATCATTATTGAATTAAGTTATTTACAAGGGACTTTTGGGTGGAAATTTCCGAGCTCCTGAACAATGTGGGTAATGGCGAGAAGGTTGAAAAAAATCAGGTGAGAAATAACAATAGAAATTCTTGATGTTGATATTTCAGAGTTTCAGCAGCATGATGAGGCTTGCTTGAGACTGGTAACTGAACTATTTGCATTTACTAACATCTCATTATTACCTTATCTCACTTCATGTGTTTGTAAGTAGTTATTTTTCCAGGCAGCAGAGAGCAATTGGACTGCACCCAGTCCCGACAGAAAATATAAAGCCGTTACCAGACTGAGAGCTCACACACTTCGGATGCTCATGGTATCTTGGTGTTGCTTTGATTTGTTTTTTCCACTTTCCCACTTCACCCAGAACATACAGGCTCACAAAACGTCTGTCTTGCTTTGACCTTTAGTGCAGGCACAAAGTCTGGTAGCTGTTTACTCCCATGAGCAATCCAGGGAGTGGACATAGTCATAGAGACGTACAGCACAGAAACAGACACTTCAGTCCAACTCTTCCATGCCGACCAGATATCCTAAATTAATCTCATCCCATTTGCCAGCCCTTGGCCCAGATCCCTCTAAACCCTTCTTATTCATATACCCATCCAGATGTCTTTTAAATGTAATTGTACCAGCCACCACCACTTCCTCTGGCAGCTCATTCCATACACACACCACCCTCTGCGTGAAAAAATTGCCTCTTATGTCTCTTTTAAATATTTCCCATCTCCCCTTTACACCAATGTCCTCTAGTTCTGGACTCCCCTATCCTGGGAAAAAAGACTTTGTCTATTCACCCTATTCATCCATCACCCTATAATTTATAAATCTCTATAAGGTCACCCCTCAGCCTCTGATGATCCAGGGAAAACAGCCCCAGCCTGTTCAACCTGTCCCTATAGCTCAAACCCACCAAATGTGGTAACGTCCTTGCAAATCTATTCTGAACCCTTTCAAGTTTCATAACATCGCTCCTATAGCAGGAACACCAGAATTGAGTGCAGTATTCCAGAAATGACCTAACCAATATCCCGTACAGCTGCAACATAACCTCCCAACTCAGTCAGTAAAGGAAACCAATGTCTAGGGCCAAAAAAGAGAAAATGCTGGAAAATCTCAGCAGGTCTGGCAGCATCTATAAGGAGAGAAAAAAGCTGATATTTCGAGTCTAACTGACCCCTTGTCAAAGCTCTTTTTTTCTTTTTGGGGAGAAGGGTAGCAGAGGGGGAAGAGGAGAGGAAAAAAATGATGAGAGAGTGGGGAGTGAGAGAAAGAGAGGCAATCAAGAAATAAGAGGTACAGAACAGTGAAAAAAAAATATTAAAACAATAAATAAAATAAAATAAAATTACGGAGCAGAATGAAAACAGAGGGGTCAAGATGGGATAATCATCTGAAGTTGGGAGCAACGAATGCAATAGACCAAATTGAAAGAGGTACAAGTGAAACGCTGCTTAATCTGAAATGAGTGTCTGGGGCCTTGGGTGGTGAGCATGGAAGAGGTAAAGGGGCAGATGTTGCACCTTCTGCGATTGCATGGGAAGGTGCCGTGTGCGATGGGAGAGGTGTTAGGTGTGATGGGAAGGTGCCGTGTGTGATGGGAGAGTTGCCGTGTGTGATGGGAGAGGTGTTAGGTGTGATGGGAAGGTGCCGTGTGTGATGGGAGAGGTGTTAGGTGTGATGGGAAGGTGCCGTTTGTGATGGGAGAGGTGTTAGGTGCGATGGGAGAGGTGCCGTGTGTGATGGGAGAGATGTTAGGTGTGATGGGAAGGTGCTGTGTGTGATGGGAAGGTGCCTTGTGTGATGGGAGAGGTGTTAGGTGTGATGGGAAGGTGCCATGTGTGATGGGAGAGGTGTTAGGTGCGATGGGAGAGGTGCCGTGTGTGATGGGAGAGGTGTTAGGTGTGATGGGAAGGTGCCGTGTGCGATGGGAGAGGTGTTAGGTGCGATGGGAGAGGTGCCGTGTGTGATGGGAGAGATGTTAGGTGTGATGGGAAGGTGCTGTTTGTGATGGGAGAGGTGTTAGGTGTGATGGAAAGGTGCTGTGTGTGATGGGAAGGTGCCGTTTGTGATGGGAGAGGCGTTAGGTGTGATGGGAAGGTGCTGTTTGTGATGGAGAGGTGTTAGGTGTGATGGGAAGGTGCCGTTTGTGATGGGAAGGTGCCGTGTGTGATGGGAGAGGTGTTAGGTGTGATGGGAAGGTGCCATGTGTGATGGGAGAGGTGTTAGGTGTGATGGAGGAGTGGACTAGGTTGTTCTAGAGGGAACGATCTCTGAGGAATGCAGACGGGGGAGGGAATGGAAGATGTGTTTAGTGGTGGCATCGTGTTGGCGTTGGCGAAAATAGCAGAGACTATTCTTTGCATGTGAAGGCTGGTGGGGTGAAAGGTGAGAACAAGAGGGACCCTATCCTTGTTCTGGGAGGGGGTGGAGGGGGTGAGGGTCATGGTGTGGGAGATGGACCGCACACTGCTGAGAGCCCTGTCAACAACTCTAGGTGGGAAGCCAATGTTGGAGAAGAAGGAGCACATATTAAGAGCACCACTTTGGAAAGTGGCCTCATCGGAACAAATGCGGCAGAGGTGAAGGAGCTGAGAGAAAGGGATAGAGTCCTTACAGGACGTAGGGTGAGAAGAGCTGTAGTCCAGATAGCTGTGGGATTCAGTGGGCTTGTAATGGATATTAGTGGATATTGTCGGAAATGGAGACAGAAAGGTCAAGGAAAGGAAGGCAAGTGTCAGAGATGGACCAGGTGAAGGTGATGGAGGGATGGAAACTGGAAGCGAAGTTTATGAATTTTTCCAGGTCAGGACGAGAGCATGAAGCCGCACCGAAATAGTCATCGATGTACCAATAAAGCAGTTGTGGGAGGGAACCCGGGTGCACCTGGAACAAGAAATTTTCCACATATCCCATGAAAAGGCAGGCATAGCTAGGACCCATGTGGGTACCCATTGCCACACCTTTGATTTGGAGAAAATGGGATGAGTTGAAGGAGAAGTTGTTGAGAGAGAGAACAAGTTCAGCCAGGAGGAGGAGAATGGTGGTGTTCGGGCCTCTTTTCGAGAAAGAAGCAAACAGCTTTCGAGCAGTCACGGTGTGGAATGGAGGTGTAAAGAGATTGCACATCCATGGTGAATAGAAGGTGGTTAGGGCCTGCGAATTGAAAGCTGTCAGTGTGTCGCAGGGCATTAGAGGAATCCCAGATGTAGGTGGGGAGGGAGTGAACCAGAGGAGTAAGGATGGAGTCAAGGTAGGAAGAAATAAGTTCAGTGGGGCAGGAGCATGCTGACACAATGGGCCTGCCGGGACAGTCCTTCTTGTGGATTTTGGGGAGTAAGTAGAAACGGGCTGTCCAGGGTTGGGAGACTATGAGGTTGGAAGCTATGGGGGGGAGGCATCTGGAGGAAATGAGGTCAGTCACGGTGTTGGTGACAATGGCTTGATGCTCAGTGGTGTGGTCATGCTCCAGGGGGAGGTAGGAGGAGGAATCTGAGAGTTGGCGCCCAGCCTCTGCGAGGTAGAGGTCAGTACGCCAAACGACAACAGCACCCCCTTTGTCAGCAGGTTTGATGACAAGGTTGGGGTTGGACCTAAGGGAGCGAAGGGCAGAAAGTTCGGATGGAGAGAGGTTGGAATGGGTAAGAGGGACAGGGAAATGAAGGCAGCCAATGTCCCGTCGACAATTGTCAATGAAGAGATCAAGGGCAGGAAATTGTCCTGGCGGGGGGGTGTCCAATTAGAGGTGGAATGTTGGAGGGATGTGAAAGGATCTGTGGAGCAGGGGGAGGATTCTTGCCCAAAGAAGTGAGCACGAAGGTGAAGGCGACGGAAGAAGAACTCAGCATCATGTCGAGCCCGGAATTCATTGAGGTGGGGACGTTGGGGGGGGGGCAACAGCCTAGTGGTATTACCACTGGTCTATTAATCCAATGACCTGGGTTCGAATCCCACCAGACCAGATGGTGAAATTTGAATTCAATAAAAGTCTGAAATTAAGAGTCTAACGATGATTGAGAATGCATTGTCACTTGTCAGGAGAAAACCCAAACATGTCCCTGAGGGATGGAAACTGCCATCCTTACCTGGTCTGGCCTACATGTGACTCCAGAGCCAGAGCAATGTGGCTGACTCTCAACTGCCCCCTGGGCAAATAGGAATGGACAATAAATCCTCCCCTCGGCAGTATGCCCTCATCCCGTGAATGAATTTTAAAAAAATGGGGCTGAGGAAGATTTTTTTTCTCTCAAAATGTGGAATTCATGAGCACACGATGGGTAATTAAATATATTCAAGGCTGAGATAGATTTTTAACCAATAAGGAAATCAGGAGTTATGGGATGGGAAAGTGGCATTGAAGATTATGAGATCAGTCACGATCTTATTGAATGGCAAAACAGACTCGGATGGATAACGTCTGCTCCTGCATCTTATGGTCTATGGTTAGGTCGCAGTCACCAAAGCATTGTATCAATTTCCCTAGATTGATCATCTCCTTCTCAGTTCTTAACTCACTGGGACTGTGAAGTCCGATTCTGGGCCTGTACTATTTTGGACTGTTCCACAACTGTTTAAAGATGCTGCCAGGGGCAGAAAGACACTTGGAAGACCCATTACGATGAGTACCTCTGCCATGGGTATGCCAGCTAGTGTGAGATTGGCACTGGGGATACCTGGTGTATTCTGCATGATGTGAGTAATGTAAAAGGGCATGACAAAGCCAGAAGGAAATCCTCCCTGAACCTCAACAAAGTTTGATGTGCTGTCAAAATTTGGGAAGGTTTAACTGAATATTTTTTATCTTTGAAAGGAAACGATCCAATCAGGAATTAGAAAAAAAACATTACATTTGTTTTTGTCTTTTTTTGTGATTGAAAAAAGTGTAAAATGGAACAAGTGAATAAAACATTGACTTTGATTTTTGACAAAAACTGAAAGAAGGTGAATGTGTCTAAGAAATCTTCAAAAAATAAGTGACACTTTACTGTCCATCCCTACTTGTTCTCAAAGATATTGGTGGGAATTTTTTCCTTGCACTGTTAAAGTCTTTGATGATTCCTCAGTACTTCAAGAGGTAATTAGGAACCTTAAACAGTTAGAAATTCCCTTCAGGATTGCATCTGGGCTCCTAATGAGGAGCTCAATTAAAGTGGGAGCTAGGGCATTCACCAGCTATATGTTGGATGCAGCTTGGATTGAAGAAAGTTATTATGAGTCCCTGTTTCCTTCAAGGGGCATATATCTAGAGTTTTTACAGCTGTTTCCCAGTGAATAAAACTGCCATCAAATTGGGACACCTGGAAAACAGTGTTCAATGAGTTGACAAGAAGGGAAATCCTCTAGGTATTGTCTCCTTGCCAATATTTACATGTGGCAGGTCAGAGAAGGAGCAGCCAGTAGCAGTCCTAGTGGGAACAGAATGAACATCTTTCCTGGTCAGAGCAGTGAGTCCTTCACAGATGGTCAAACGCTGCTGCAATTCAACACGATTGTTTTGTTGGGAAAGTGAAATCCATGTATTGTTCATCACTCCTCTGATGGTTTTAAACACGGTAGAAAAATTAACATAAATGGAGAGTTCACGCATTAGTCAATTTTGGGGCCTTTGTATTATTATTAAGAACTCCATTTGAGTCCCAATCAATTAACAACTGAGTGTTGTCTTTCACGTAAGCTGAATTTTGGCTCAATAACAGAAATATTCAAATGATTATTAAAATATGATGGGGGGGGAGTTTGTGCCAAAGCAATAAATTTAATGCCACAGGTAACAAAGACTGACAACAAAAATACAGCTATTAAAACACTTTAACGTGGTTTCTAAACCAAGAAGCCTTACCTGTGTCCAGATAGGCAGCTCATTCTACCATTTTATTTCTCCAAATTCATTTCCATGGGCATCATCATTCTTTAATTGGCATCGTTTAGTGGCTGAAACCTGCAGCCTGTCTAAGGCCAGGAGGGGAGCAACAACAATGAAAAATAAGGGGAAACACAGGCAGAAAAGGGGACACTAAAAGGAAAACGAAGCAAAGCCAGCAAAAAAAAATCAAACAAGCACTGCACTCAAGATCATGTGGATGGTCAAACGCAATTTGTGCACTTTCATGGGAGATCTGTCTCCCACTAACCTCTTACATGACCCAATGAACCACAGGGAGGAGAAAGTGAGGACTGCAGATGCTGGAGATCAGAGTTGAGAGTGTGGTGCTGGAAAACACAGCAAGTTAGGCAGCATCCGAGGAACAGGAGAATTGAACCACAGCCCTATCACTTGGCCATCAGCACTTCCTAGCACTCAGAAGTCATACCCGGCATAGAGATTGATATGACAGGTCGGTGCAACATCGAGGGCCGAAGGGCCTTTACTGTGCTGTAATATTCTATGTAGAGATATTCTGCCTTGCCCTTGCAGATATACCAATGATGCCCACTTCATATATCTCACTGCTTGAATGGACTCTCAGCCATTTGGTTGGAGTTGGCAATGGCCCAATCACATTGCCAAAAAACTGACAATCCGCCATCTTAGTTGCAGCGCAAGCGTACAATAGAACAGGAACAAAGCAGAGCTGAATCTGTGGGGAACAAGGACATCTGAAACCTGCGGAGAAGATGGTGGTTCACATGATGGGATGAGTGGTAACAGGCACACAGCAACACTAGGGACATTGAGGGTCTGATGTCTCCCTGTTTTGTGTCCCTCCTGTACCCCCAGCTCACTACCATTCTACAATCTGGTATTGACGTGCAGGCTGCATATGGTGCAACCGTGGATTTCTTGCTTTCCACCCTAACTTGTGTTCCCTCACTCCAACATTCCTCCTTTTGATTTGCTGCTTTCAAACACCCACCAACATCAGCCACTGATCAACCACTGGTCTCAGCAACTGATCTGCTACTCCCAGCCACTCACTCTGACACTGGCTCAGACATAGCCTGAAGCTAGACAATCAGGATGTGGTGAATCAGAGACAGGTCATCAAATCCTCTGGCCTCCAGGTGAGGATGTCACTGCCAAATCCAGCGACACATCGCAATGTATTAAACAAAAAACACTCAGAGTATTAACCGATATTTAGCAATAGCAAATATCAATGTAACTCACTTTACCTGCAAAGTGAATGTTTGAACATTTCTATTAGAGTTGCGGTGGATCCCTGTTGCAGCTAAACACAAGTTCTGCCGGACAAGTAAATACACTGAATCTTGTGAGGCTCTGCTTTTGGAATGCACGTCACATCAATCAGAATGGCTGTTTGGCTTTGTGATCTTACCACCTGGGAGGCCTCTGGTGTATGTACAGCCAACATGGTTGAGGCATCATCCCAATATTGGGGAGGGGGGAGGGGCACATGGTCTGAAGGTGCTTCGCAACCCAATGTCCAGTTCATGTTGGCTCCAACAATCACCTCACAGCGCCAGGGACTCTGGTTCAATTCCAGCCTCGGTAACTGTGTGGAGCTTACACATTGTCTTGCACGGGTTTCCTCCAGGTGCTCTGGTTTCCTCCCATTGTCCAATGATATGCAGGTTAGGTGGATTGGCTATGCTAAATTGTCCATAGTGTTCAGGGGTGTGTGTGTTAGGTGCATTAGTCAGGGATAAATGTAGAGTAATAGGGTAGGGGAATGGGTCTGGGTGGGTTTTTCTTCGGAGGGTTGGTGTGGACTTGTTGGGCTGAATGGCCTGTTTCTACACTGTAGGGATGGTATGAATGCAATGGATTTACATTTTGCATCCTATGTGTTTCATAACTAACCATAAACTTTATTCTCACTTTGTGGGAAACTACAAAACGAATAAACCCTCACAATATGCAACCTCTGTATCCAATGTTGCATGTTCCTCCAGTAAAGCATTGGACAAAGTATCCTACACCATATTGAAATGGTTGTTCATTAACTTTAGAAACAAGATTAAATGTAGGATATGAGAAATTGCAGACCCTGTTCCATTATCTAAGGGAACTGCTGCTCAATTTTAGCCTGTCACTCAGTCCCATGATCCTAATCATTGGTCACCTCATATTATGCCTACAGTATGGAGGTGGCCCATTGGCCCATCCAGTCCACACTGATCTCCAAACAGCATCCCACTCAGACCCCAACTCCATCCCTATAACCCTGCATCTCCCATAGCTGATCCACTAGGCCTGCACATCCCTGATCACTGTGGATAAGTTAGCAATGCCAATCCACCTAAACTGCACATCACTGGACTGTGGGAAGAAACAGGAGGAAACACACACAGACACAGGGAGAAGGTGCAAACTCCACACAGACAATCATCCAAGGCTGGAATCAAACTAAGGCCCCTGGCACTGTGAGGCAGCAGTGCTAACCACGGAGCCACCATGCCGCCTATGTGGAGGAAGGTGGATGATCTTGTAAGAATGCACTTAGCACAGGTCCAGGTATGAGCAGACAAGGGGTTATTCAACCTGGTGGCTTGCCTTTTACAAGAAAGGTGAATATTATGTACACAGGAATGGCTGAGGTCTTTCACTACCAGTGCACATCAGATTGATTTGAATGCATCATCATATCATGGAATATAGTTTTTGATTTGTTAAGTTTCCTTTAAGGGTTAGCTTTATTTCAACAATTCACTCACCTGTGCCCCTTCAAGAATGGGCTACTCATGACTCTTTTCATTAGTCAAAACATCCAACAATTCAAATAAATTAACAAGCAAGATGGGAGTTATGTTACTGCATCCACGTTAAAGGTTTAGGCAATATTTCACAAACGTAGGTACAAATAAATAACTTAGTAACTGTCTCGGAAATAACCTCAATCTCTTTAGCAAACCCCCTCCAACATTCTCAAATATAAGTTCTTAACTCATTGGCCTAGTGGTTCTTCCTAATTGTCCCTCATCTTCACTTTGTGCCATTCCTCATCAAACAGCCCCGACTGTAGTCATAATAGTAGAGGCTTCCTATTGCTCTATTATTATAGCACTCGTGACAATCTCAGTTCTATTGGCATCAGCTCCTGGCTTAAACTGTAGTCAACAACCATACATGCTATTTAAATGTGCAATGACATTCAGCTTTCAGTTTATGAGCTGAGTTGATCTGTTGGTATCAGCCTTGCTACCCCTGCACCTGCATCGGAAACATCGGTTGTGATCCAGTGACCAAAAAAAATGTACAATTTCTGGAGTTGGATCCATGAATCCCAAAGATTTTAGCACATGGAAATGTGCCCCTGATAGGTGTCATCCTCGTAATGGAAACGGTGACATGTTTATTTTCTTTGAAGGGGAGGGCATGTCAATTTTTAAATCATTTTAGAGTGGAATAGAAGTAATTTAACATGAAATTGTAAGAAGGCATTAAAACCAGAAAGTTTCACTATCATTAATCCATTATTAACCTGACTACTAGCTTTCCTTGTTATAATGATTAATGAGCTTCAAGATTATTAACAAAATATTTGACAAAATAGTATCAGTTAAAACTTTATTGCAATAATCTCTTGCCTTGTTTCCTCATCCTGAATATAGAATTACTTCAGGTAGGTTCGTTTATGCTTATAAACTTCATCAATATTACAAATTCAAAAGAAAAAATACAGGAGTAGACAAGAGATCAGGGTAACACAGGTTTACACACTTCACATCACCTAAAACACCTCCCTTTTAAAATCTTCATAAGGCAATTCATGGAAAAGAAAACAGGTGCAATTCTACAGCAGTCATTACTTGTGCAGATTATTTAATAACCAATAAACTCCATTCAAACAAAATGCAGTGACAAAACACTGTTTTAAATTGCCACTCAGAAGGTTAACAAAAAGTAAAATAAAATCAGTTCACACTGATGATGGAGGAGACATATTGGTCTCTTATTGGCTCTCCATTTTGAAGTGTACAATATCAATAAGATCAGTGTGTCTCATTTACCAGTTTAACTGTTTTCTTTCCTTCCGGGTGTAGAAGCTATTTTTCAGATCTTGATCATGGATGAATACTGGCCAGAACGCGAGCAGAACTCAGTGTAATTTGAAAAATGCTATAGAATTAGGCAGGCTCTGGCTCAGTTATAACATCTCATCTAAATGACTGCACCCCCAACATTGCAAGGTGAAGCTTAATGCACAACGTTTGGAAGGTGGTTTTAACCAAGAGCCTTTTGACTGCTACCAACTCAGCTAATGTTTTGGATTTGGTGCACAAATAATTGCAAATAAAATCATAAGAACAACACATATCAACGTTAACACTTAAATGATATACAGGATGAACAAATAATGTTTTCTGTCACAATTTCTTATCACAGGATACCATCTGCAGCTATTTACAATAATAAATAGAGTTCTGACGTTGTCAGTAGAATTCTTTTAATTATGATTTTGACATAGATATTGCACTGTTTCACAAAGGCCAGTATCTACAATGCAGATAAAGTTAAACTTCAGTACAACTTGAGGTACTTTGAATGGAGAAACCATTTGAGCTGAGCTGACTGTCAAAGAAAATATGAGGCAATATGATGTCTAAGACTGCTTTTTTCGGTGAACCGGCAAGATAGAGAGTTTCGTCGATCTCCAGGCCATAGTCGCTAATTTTCTTTAAAACTCTTCCTACAGACTTTATGGGTTTTCTTCCTGTGATTAAGTATGTGCGGATAGGACATTCCAAGTGTTGATTTTTGGCAAAGAACTTTCTCTGGACTTTTCCCAGTAACTCTATAAATCCTTTGATATGGTTCTGTTTGTGAAATAGGCAAATTACAACTTCAGAGATAGTTGTTCTGTAATAATGTACACAATTAACATTCCATATTCTTTTATTTTAGCTAACTAATGCCAATAGAAACTTCAAAACAAAAAGCAGGCGATGAATAGCAAAAGTCTTTTCCCTAGGGTAGGAGAATCCAAAACGAGGGGGCATATTTTTAAGGTAAGAAGAGAGATTTAAAAGTGATGTGAGGGTGATCCTTTTTACACAGAGAGTACTTCATACGTGGAATGAACTTCCAGAGAAAGTAATAGATGCAGGTACAGTTACAACATTTTAAAAAAAAAGTTTGGATAATTACATGAGTAAGAAATGTTTGGAGGGATATAGGCCAAACGCAGGCAGGTAGGACTAGTTTAGTTTGGAAACATGGTCGGCATGGAGTGGTTGGACCGAAGGGTCTGTTTCCATGCTGAATGACTCTATAATTTCAATCCCTATAACCACAGTTATGCTAAAATCAAAGCCCTACAGGACACACAAAGCTTTATTTAAACTTTTACTAGACTCAGCTGTAAATCACAATTCAAGAATCTAAAAGTGTAATTTGCATTTATTCATGCCTGAGAGAAAATTAAAGGCCATATAAATTGAGCTCAAAGTTCAGATAGCATTTGAAAACAACTCTTGCGTTAAGACCACAAGGTTATAGAAATAATTTGTTGATTTTGTGCTTGCAGTGGGGAAGCCTTCTCTGCCAGAGTAAGATATCTGAATTTCCAGCACAGCCCTGTACATATTTTACCACCATCATCTTAAGTGGTTGGAGAGTCATATGTACTGTAGAGGCAATATTTCATTATCTGGGCTCAGCAGGTGATACACCTCACCAAGAATTAGAAAATTATCCCTGCAGAGTCATTGAAGCCATGACGACATCCACTGGGTCTTCTGCTGTGAGCATACAGCATTTTTGAATTACTTTTGAAGCATTCTTCCATGCTTAAAGCTGGAATGTCCCATTGCCTTGAGAGTAATTTTTGCATTATAGTTTTTGATTAGACTGTCAATAAAGAAAATTATTCATAAAGGATCAAAATGTTAGTATGCATAAATTATTCAATTAAAATACAAAAGCAATTTGAAAGCTCTTGATTCAGTAGGAACTATGGATATGGATTTAAGCAGGGAAAAAAAGAATAAAAAGACAAATTAAATTTCTAAGTCTTGCCTTAGTTATGTGATGAGTTGTGAGGTCAAATTACTGTTCATTTTCCAGTGTTTTTGCACCTGAGTGTGTTGAGAAAGGAGCTGTATTTTCTCTGCAATATCCTTTCAATTATTGCTCAGATTGCTTATTTACCATTTAAAGATAGCTGCTCTCTCATAAAATTGGTTAGCACTGCTTCCTCACAGTGGCAGGGACCTGGGTTCGATGCTACCATTGGGAGTTTGCACATTCTCTTCATGTTTGCATGGTTTCCTCCCATTGTCAAAAGATGTGCAGGTTGTCCAAAGATTGGCCATGCTGAATTATCCACCGTGTCCAGGGGTGTACAGGCTAGGTGGATTAGCCGTAGCAAATGTGGGATTACAGGGATAGAGTTGGGAGGTGGATCTGTATGGGATGCTCTTCGGACGGTCAGTGGATACTGGATGGACAGAATTGCCTGAGTCCACGCTGTAGGGATTCTATGAAAATGACATAACCCTGACACACTGTGATAGCATCATTTTATCAAGAGGAAATGTGTTTACAGAATAAGCAATAAAATCTTTGTTGGTATAAGGTTCAAACGATGATCCTTCACATTCAGGTCTAACTATGGGTTGTGCTGTTATAGAGTCATAGAGATGTACAGTCCGAAAACAGACCCTTCAGTCCAACTCGTCCACACCAACCAGATATCCTAAATGAATCTAGTCCCACTTTCCAGCATTTGGCCCATATTCCTCTAAACCCATTCTATTCATATATCCATCCAGATGCCTTTTACATATTGTAATTGTACCAGCCTCCACCACTTCCTCTGGCAGCTCATTCCACACACGCACCACCCTCTGTGTGAAAAAGTTGCCCCTTTGGCCCCTTTTAAATCTTTCCCCTCTCTCCTTAAACCTATGCCCTTGAGTTTTGGACTCCCCGACCATGCAAAGGGATTTCTCCTCTGAATGTTTGGAGGCTAAATTGCTGAGGTTTTTAAAGGGGAGTCAGATAGATTTTTGTCATATGATGTTTATGAGGAGCTGTTTTATCCTATACACAAAATATACAACAGAATAAAACTCTTAAGCTGTTGACTAGCCAGCTTAACAACCATGTTGGGGTAGATTCCAGAATCTACAATTTAAGAAGGAGACATAAAACAGTAAAACAAAAGTCGGTGAGGCTTCAAACAGATCAAGTTATACTTAACTGTCTGCAAGAACACTTTGAAAATGCAATGGAAAGAGCACATAAGGACAATTCAGTAGAAATTAGATCCTTACATTTTCTGAAGATAAGACACCATAGACTATGTTAATGATTTAGATGAGGGAACTAAATGTAGTATCTCAACATTTGCAGCTGACACAAAGCTGGGTGGGAGGAGGATGCAGAGGTGTTGCAGGTGATTTGGACAGGCTGGCTGAGCGGACAACTGCATTGCAGATATAATTTAATGTGGATAAAGTTGAGGTAATCCACTTTGGTAGCAAAAAATAGGAAAGCTGTTTATTATTTGAATGGCTGTAAATTGAGAGAGGAGAATGTTCAACGTGACCTGGGTGTCCTTATGCATGAGACGCTGAAACTAAGTGTGAAGGTGCAGCAGGCAGTAACGAAGACGAACTGTATGCTGAGGGTTCGAGTACAGGAACAAGAATGTCTTGTTGTAATTATGTAATTAATTTTAACTCTTGTTTATTAAATGCTCAGTTTTAATGTTTTTTCTTTGGGGTTGAGTGGAGGGGTTGGGTGGGGGCAGTGGAATTTCCACTTTTGACAGCCTATGATCAACTCGAGGCCGTCAGCTCCCCCAGTCACAGAGGCAACAAAACAGGCACATGGGAAAGGATCATTGCTGAAATAGCTCAATGCAGCAGGCCATGATACCTGCTCCTGAGAGTCTTCAATCATTAGTGAATGGTTTCTTCTGTCAAAGCATCACCTATATGGGACCACACAGCAGCCAGGAGGTTGCATGTAAATGGCTCACAAGTTGACCGCTGAGTGTTCCAACGCACTGACTATTGTAATGAACGCACTGCATACACCAAACAAAAGGAAAAATGGGTCATTGCTTCCACCCACTCAATATTTCCATTCAGCACAAGCATAATTTCAGCAAACTGCCTTCTCTCATATTTCCAAGAAATGAATGAAAATTATTCAGTGTGAGTATCTGCAATATACAAGACCCAACTAATCTCTATGTATTCCAAGAAAAAATATATTTTCTTGCTTACCACATCATTGGCATTTTGCAATCTTTTGGAAGTTACTTTAGAACTTTCCCTTAGGAAAACAAATGAACACAATTCACATTCAGATGATTCTTAATTCCTTAATAGATTGCATTCACAGCCGGTCATCTGAGCTCTGATAATTCTGGGCCACTTAACCATTTCCCAGTGTTCACTGCTTTTTGTCAGCTGTCAAAGTGCAAAGTTCTGCATTTCCCTCCCTAAACTGTTCCACTTTTCTACTTAAGGCACTGTTAGGAAGCAAGCTCTTTCATCACGTTTGTACCCACCTGTCCTAATACTTCCTTGTGTGGTTTGGTGTCAAATTTAGTTCAATAATACTCTTGTGAAGCTTTCATGACACTTTTCTCTGGCACCCAATAAATACAAGGTTGGACTATGCAGCTAATAAACCCGATCTAGTTGTATAGGAAATCTGTAGACATTTTCTTGAAAAAAAAGTTGATAGCCGATTATTAATGACACCATTACATCAAAAAGGATGAGGCTTCAACTCTTTCCTATGATTCCATAGAATCATGCAGTACACAAGAGGCCTTTTGGCTCAAGGAGTCTGTGCTGGCAAAGTTACAATACTACCCAAACTAATCCCACTTTCCCGCACTTGGCTTATAGCCTTGAATGTTATGACATTCAAGTGCTCATCCAAGTACATTCCAGACCCCCCACCACACTCTGGATGAAGATAGTTTTCCTCACATTCCCTTTAAACCTCCTCCCATTCAGTTTAATATTATGCGCTTTTGTTACTGACCCTTCAAATAAGGAGTACAGCTGCCCTCTATTCAGCCTGTTCCTGCCCCTCATAATCGTATACACCTCAATCAAATTGCCACCGCCCCTTAACCTTCTCTTTTCCAAAGAAAGCACACCAAACTTATCCAGCCTCACTTCGTCGCTGAAATGCTCCATTCTAGGCAATGCTCTGGGAATTTTCTCTGCACCCCCTCCAGTGCAATCACATCCTTCCTTTAGTGTGGTGATCAGAACTACACTCCAGTTGTGGCCTAACAGAAGTCCTGCACTGCTCCACCATAACCTCCTACTCTTATAATCTCTGCCTTGACTGATAAATTCAAAGGTCCCATGTGTCTCCTGAACTGCCCAATGAACCTGTCCAGGGACCTGTGGATAGTACCCGAAGATCTCACTGTTCCTTTGAGCTTCTTAGTGTCCTGCCATTCACTGAGTACCCCTTTGTCTTTTTACAACTTCCAAACCTCATATTTATCAGGATTACATTTCATCCGCTACCGATCTGCCCATCTGACAAATCCTATGATATCCTCCTCAACCCTAATACCTTCCTCCTCACTGTCAACCTCCGAATCGCATGTTAATTGTATTCCACTAAATTACTTTGCAACTTTACCAATAGGGAGATCATACATATCTTTTAAATTAAATGCTTGCTATTGGTTCTTGACAATTATAAATGTTTCGCACATTTGATAGATCTGGACAAGAAATGAAAGAGTGCCAAACCGCTAAACTGTGAAATTATCAGGAATTACCTGGATTTTTTTTGGTCTACAAATGTTGTCTGCAATCATTGGAATAGGATTTCTAAAGCCTGTACCAAATTCACTAGCCAGTGGTAACATAGTCACCTCCCTACACTACAATATTGATTTTCAAAAACACGAGACGGATAATATAGGTACACAATTCTTTATCCGAAATTCTGAAACCCTGAAAATCTCTGAAATCTGAAATGTTTATCGTGTAGTGTGGAGGGTTAATTTGATGTGTGAACAGGTGGCCCAACTCCATATGCCCTGGACCCATGTGACTCAGATGTGACATGAGGGCGGGGTCAGCACTGGCAGACGTCAAAAGTGTCTCAGCGCTTGCACTATTCACACATTTGTCTGCTGTTAGGTAATTATTTTATTTCACTGTGAAAGTATCGTTTATTCCAAAATCTGAAAAATTCCAAATTCCGAAAAACAACTGGCCCCAAGGATTTCGGATAAAGGATTATGTATCTGTATTAGCATTCAATTAAACTCTTGCTCAAATTTAGTCTTCAACAAACGTTCTATTTTGCTATCTATCTCTTGCCATTTGTAGGATCTTCCCCTGTACAAATGGCTGCCACATTTAGCTACATTATAACAATGTACATTTCAAATTACTGCATTGGCTGTGAAGTACTTTGAGACACTAACGTCCCAAAAAACACCATATAAATGCAAGTTTTCCTTTCTTAAACAATCAGAAACAACACAAATGACAGCTTATTTGAAGCAGGCAGTTGGTTCAGCTGCTGGGGTTGGTACAGATCTATCAGGGTAATTGCATTGTATCTTGCCAGATAAGACATGTGTGGGAGTTTTAGGATTTTAGATAGAACAAAGTGATATAGACTTAGGAAAGGAAAGGAGCTGATATTCCTCCCTGACAGTGTGTCTGCCTCAGATCAGACAGGGACAAGTTTTGATTGGTTGTTCAAATAACTGCACAGAGGCTAGTAGCACACACCAAATCACCTTTTATTTACAAGTGTACAGTCCATGTGCTCTGACCACCCAGTTTGGAGCCAATCCCTAGATTGGGAAAATTCTAAATCCCCTGTTTCTTTTTTTCCCCACACTACCGCCTAACTGGGGGATTGCTAAATCCCCTGTTTCTGTCAGCCAGGGCTCCCTGATTGGCCCAGGTCAACAACCCCAATCAAGGATCTTATTGTCAATGAGAACCACCTAGCTCTGGCTCCAGGTGTGAATAACACATAAAACTTCACTCAGATCATAGCATAAAACACCTTAGTTGTTCATTAAAAAGTAACTGAGGAATGGGACTCACTTTACCTCATTAAGGATGTCAAGGATTGTGTTTTTGCCATCCATAAAAACAGGGTGAGTGCTCTGATTGCTTTGACCTGGAAGGAGTTTGTGACATTTCAGCAAGGTTAGGCAGATATCAGAAGCTAATCTTCCCAGAAAACCTCCAAGGAAGGAAGGTGGTACTTTATGAATGTTTTCTCTGAAAGAGTCACAATGTCAATGTTTATATCAAACTACGAGAAAGCAATTCCAGATTGCCAGAGCAGTGAAGCATAATACATAAAACGCTATCTCAAACATAAACACAAAGTCAATTTTAAGCAGTTAAAATGCTTGCAGAGGGAAAGAGAACAGTGATAGAAATAAGTGTCAAACAGTTGGACTTTTGAGAGTCCTCACCAGTTGATCTGAAAGTTGGGAGCACATAAAATCCAGCAGGTGATCTACTTGCTGACGATACACCTGTTGGGAATTTTAAGGGATGGGGGAGGAAGGCATTGATCTCCCACCTGACCTTGGGCCAATTGAGACCCTGAAAGAGTCTGTTATATACTTTTTCCTGCTGCCCCTGGTATTGTACTGATGGCAGATAGAGGCTCCATCGCATGAAGGAACCCAGTAGCTTTAGCTGCATGGGCTGGTGCTGGACAAGGGGCAGAGGGGAATTTCCATTATGAGCTCGCTGGGTTCATGGAGGCACTCCTCACAAAGTTCATACCCATTGTCAGCCCTTCCATTGACTTCTTAAACCTGATCCTGGATGTGGCTGGGCTCCTCAGTCTGGTAGAATTTCCTGCACCACCAGCAGTGACTAGCGGCTCCCAGTGGCAGCGGTGGGAACAAAGAGCTGCCGGATCATCGGATCAGACAACCGTCCACTAAAATGGGACTTTCCCCTGCGTCAGGCCCTGAAAGTAATTAATGCTGTTAAATTAGTGCAGACAGACATTGGAATCATGAATGGGCTTGCAAACATGTTGGCCAAAGCACAGCAGGTACTGCAGATAGAATCTCCCAAAGTCAAATTTGATTTCCAAAATCGAGGTAAAGCCCAGCCTAATTTGAACAAATGTGGTCATAAAAGAACATGGAGTCATCACCTTTGGGTCAGCAAAGTTATACGCATTCATTGCCTAAACCCAGAATTGAACCAGTGATCTTTAGATCATCAGTCTAGCACTCAGATATTTTGTAGTGTCTAGACATATGGTCGCTGGATCAGGGACTTTTCAGTTATTAAACTGTCAAGAACAGAAACTAGACATGGTCTGAGGGCCTCAGTTTGGGCGGCAACCTTCCATCTTTGAGAACTTTGAGTGAAGCCAGATCAGATCATCTTCTATTAATGGCTGAACAAGTTGTCTTTGGAAAGACAACATTTGCCTCTAGTCCACCCTGAAGTTTTCCTCTTCAGGTGGTGTGGATGACTCTGTTGTCCATCTGAGGGTGTCTGCTTTGCAGCTTCTGAAACCACATCTTTGCGCTCGCAAATTCCAGCCCACAGTTGGTGCTGTCATTTGCAGAGGTCATGATCACCCCTGGACAACTCTGCAGTTCCTAGTGTGACAAGCTGCCTGCCTCTCCCCCGGCAGTATGTCACTGAACAGTCTGTCTGAAAAAGTAATGAGAGTCTGCCAGAGAATGATAGCCTGTCAGTCAGTATTGAAATCAGTGAATAGGTACTAATGCGATGGACACAGACTGGCAGCTGACAAGGAAGTGTAAAATGAAAGAGTTCTAGGAAATCCAGCTAAGAGCCGAAAAGATACATCCTGTCCAAATGCATGAGATGCACGAGTCTCCTTTCGTGCAAAGTGATTTTGCAAGTTATAGTTGTTCCTGAGCTCCAAAGCAGAGCTGTGAAGGACTGAAGAGGGGACAAGTTGATCTGAGAGCAGGCACAGTGATTGGTGAGGCTGCTGGTTTGCTGATACTGAGGGGTTGAGGATGTTAGTATGCGTGCAGGAACATTAAACTGAAGAGAGAGTTGAATGAAGGCTCAGACAAGCATTCAGCAAACTGCAGTCACTGGGTACCTGCTCTGATGTACACCCCAGGAATAGTTTTGTGGGGAGGAGAGCAGGACTGAGGGCTTTAATAAGATTAAAACACATGGAAATAAGGTAGTCACCACTCAATAGCAAATTCTGAAGTCACCACTTAAGGCTTAAAGGGAGAATTGCAAACTTAATTTCTCGACGTTGGTATTCTGATATTTTCATTTTCCCCAATTTTCCCACTTTCTCACCACTGCACATGTCACACCATGAGGCTTTGTGGTGGTAATTGGTTGCTGGGGGTGGGATTTTTGTCCACTGTTTCAAACATTCCAATCTTATTAATCTAATAATTTTAATAAGAGAATGGCAGCAATTCAGTTCCCAGTCTAATTTTCTTTGTATTCTTTGTGTTTTATATCTATGATTATTGTGTTACAAAGTACAATTCAAATGTAATTAAATTAGCATGCCTTACTTTTTATCCTAGAGAGTTGGAAATAGAAATTTCAAACATACATTCCAGAATAAACTCAGCAGGTCTGGCAGCATCAACAGGAAGAAAGCAGAGTTAAGGTTTTGAGTTCAGTGACCTTTCATCAGAATTGGTTCGAAAGAAGAATCACTAAACTTGAAACGTTAATTCTGTTTTTTTTCCTTCCACAGATACTTCCAGACCTGATGAGTTTCTCCAGTAATTTCTGATTTTGTTTCAGATCGCTAGCATCCACAGTTCTTGGTTTCATTTTGTTCCTGAATAAATTGCTGTTAAAAATCTCTCTGACCTTTGACTGATGCTCTTGAATTAGTTACTCATTATTTGTAACTCTAAAAGGCAGGTTGTCCTGATTTTGTGCCTTACTGATAACAGCAAAGAAATGTTTCCACTTGTTTGACAGACAGCTTCATTGCAGGCTAACAATTATTTTGTTCTTGTGCAATGTTCAGGATAGCAAAAGATAGGGGTAGTTTACATTTGGTTAGTTCATAAGCAATTCTAATACTAATTCACTTTGATATGCACAAAGTCATATTAAGAAAAGATGTTTTGTTCAAATGTTTACTTATTCTTGTTCACTCTGTAAATACAGATTTTACATACTTTGCAGAAGCTCTTTGTTTTCAGTTTTTTAATGCATTTAAACATTTTGTTTGTGAATTCCATCTGGAAAGCATTACTTGGAATGAAGGTTTGAGATCTTAAGGCTCATTCAACTCAAATTATTTCGGACATGTTGAATGCTCTCCCCCAAAATAAACCCTGTGCCATCACTGAGTATGTCGTCACTGACTGGCTGATATGTTTGCTGTGGCAAATTTCAAACTGATAGTCAACATATTTTGTAGGAACTTGCCCAAGCCTAGTGTGATGTGCAAACAGACCAAATTTATGGTAAAAATCTTATTTACACAGTGCATCATTTTTTGCATGCTTATGAAAGTAACTACATAATTCGTGAAAGGAGCTCTATATTTGGAAATAATGTGCCTTATAATTCAAATGAGATGTTGTATGTTAGAAGATAACATAATTTGATTTAACAGCATACAGCACTAGAATAAACCTTGCTCTTCCTTCCAGACACATTCAAACTCATAAAAGTATATAAAAAATAAGCATTGATATTTGAGAAACTGCCTAATTTAAGAAAAATAAATACATAAAATTGACAATTACATAAAGGAGTTTAATATCACAGCCTTAGATTAAACAGACAGATTGATCTTTACAATTTGTAAGAGAATTTGTTTTTCAAACGTTTCAGAAAAAATGGCTTAACTAACATCTGGATCTCATAAACACGTTGAAAATAAGACTCTTCCAAGCTTTAAGAATAGCTATCCAAAAGATGAGAAATGCAAACGTACTGATTAAAAAAAAATGATGTGGAGGTGCCAGTGTTGGACTGGGGTGGACAAAGTTAAAAATCACACAGCACCAAGTTATAGTCCAACAGGTTTATTTGGAAGTACAAGCTTTTAGAGTGGAAGTGGTGGAGTCTGGTACAATTGCAACATTTAAGAGGCATCTGGATGGCTATATGAATAGGAAAGGTTTGGAGGGATATGGGCCGGGTGCTGGCAGGAGGGACTAGATTGGGTTGGGATATCTGGTCGGCATGGACGGGTTGGACCAAAGGGTCTGTTTCCATGCTGTACACCTCTATGACTCTAGTGCACGCACACACACACATATAAGTCTATGGGGTGAATTTGCATTTGCAGAATTGTATTTGCAGATACATTCTATTTTGTTCAAAAAGCACACAATTTGTAGGCAGTCAATAGTTTTTATAATCCATGTGACATTTTATAAATTCCTACTTTGGAAATAGAACTAGTCTGACTCAATATTGGAATAGGAGGAAGTGAAGACTGCAGATGCTGGAGATCAGAGCTGAAAATGTGTTGCTGGAAAAGCGCAGCAGGTCAGGCAGCATCCAAGGAACAGGAGAATCGACGTTTCGGGGATTTCTGAAAAAGGGCTCATGCCCGAAACATCGATTCTCCTGCTCCTTGGATGCTGCCAGACCTGCTGCGCTTTTCCAGTGACACATTTTCAGCTCAATATTGGAATACACAAAGACTGCAACCTCACACCTTTAATGTATTGTCTGAGCTGTGATATCACTTTTTTATAAAACCTGCAGTTATCTTGGGAATGCGACTTGAAAGAAGTTCTTGGATCTACGTGTTAATGATTCGAAACCTGCAACCCATTCTAAAAGATGAAAGATTTAACAACAATTCAAGTTTGTTCAATATATCGACACGATGATCTTTCGCTATAAATTCTATGTCCTATGATCCTGCTCCACTAGCTAACTGATGAAGGAGTAGTGATCTGAAAGCTAGTGCTTCCAAATTAACCTGTTGGGCTCTAGTCTGGTGTCATGCGATTTTTAACTAAATACATATAGTAAGGATAATTCTTATTAAATTTGACATCATCCTGAGCAAATACTTGCTTCTTGCTGATAATTTCTTCTGAAGGATATCACTTTATCCAGATATAATTCACAATAAAACACACAACTTTGGAATATTTCGGTAACGTAACTTTAATTTCCCTTGTAGTGTACAGTTCGTACTCTGAAAAACTGCAACATGACTTTTGCAAGGACCATGGCATCCTTTAATGTGCTTTGCACTGTGCAATGGCTGCAGCATTTGTTGACTGGAACATGTTGTCATCAAAGTAAATATGAGGGCCTATTTTGTTTAGAAGTTCTACTGCTGACAAGCCAGAAAGGATGAATGCCTCATCAACATCCAGCCCCCAGGAACGAATCATCTTCAAAGCTTTTAATCCAACAGCTGAACCGCCTTTTTTTACGATCAAGTATACTCGGATTGGGCAATTCAAACGTTCATTTTTGGCATAAAACTTTTTCTGGAGTCTTCCGAGTGATTCCAGAAATCCTACGAGGACGCCCTATTTGTGAAACAGGTGAATGATAACTTCAGAAACAGTTTGCGTGCAACATTTTCCAAAATCTGATCATACATTTAAGTGTTGTTAACGTTATACACTGGAATTTTCGATAATCAACCACAAGGCCTATTGATCTTTTAGTTCATATTTTTGTGTTAGGATCACCCTTTCAAATGAATCAAAATCACACATCATTTCCCCGGTCATAATTCTCAAAAGGATTCTTCAAGGCTTTTTTGTATGCCAATACAAACTGGCTTTCAATAGGAGTGTACAAAGGTCTCCAACTATCTCATCACAAAATATTTCCTTTTCCTTTTAGGCTATTACAGAATACTTCCACTCATGAACTTCTGATGGGGAATGGAAGCTGATTATGGAAAACCACCAGACTTTAAAAGGCTTTTAGATCCCTACTACATTGTAGAACCAACTCCTATGTTAATGTATCAACATCAATGATGTGGCATATATTTTCTTGCTGGAAAGCTCAGAATATTACCTGGCATTTACAGCAAAAGAAACGTTGGATTTTAACTCACCATATTTACATTTATTTTAAGTATTATATGTTTGCTATAGCCATTGACTTTTTCAAATGACACACCTTCAAGCTTTGAAAATATTACATAAATACAAATCTTTCATAAAATCATTTGTAGCACAAGAGTATTCTAAAACTGGCCTTTCAAAGACACAAAGAGGCTAGGGGTCCAGGGCATTTCTAAGATGCCAATTGTAGGATGCCAACGGACATGTGGAATTATGACAAGACTCAGGGATGTCAGTTTCCACTTGTAGTCCAACCCTCTGGGAAACTGAGCAAAGGCTCGATGAAGGGAAGAGGTAAGACTTCTGCTTGTCCTAAACGCAATCCCAGCAGAGAGAGGGGAATCTCTTTGTTTCTGAAATCAGCACTGTGCAGTTTCATTGGTGCAGCCAAAGTTGAGTCCATCTGTACAGCCAGGTCGACATTCTCCATCAATTTGTTGGCAGAATGAGATAAAACTTGTCCTTCACTTGACAGAATTGACAATGTACAGACATACACCCATTAGTCAGGAGCTTTCCAATATCACTGTTCATGATCTCCATCCAACTCTGCCTTCCAATTCATTCTCAAATGTGCCTACTCTGTCACACTGCTATCAGTGGAGTGGTGCTCTGAAATCTTGATCTTGTCTTTTAAATACTGCATTATTTTATAAATCTGATTAAATCAAGTAAAGCAACTAAATATAATCAACTGAAACAACCTCACATTTATCTAAATTATTCACTGTGATTCACCATCTATATTTTACAAATACTTTTCAACAATCCTTTTTCAATATTGCTGAAGAGAGATAAAGTTAAAAATCACACAACACCAGGTTATAGTCCAACAGGTTTAATTGGAAGCACACTAGCTTTCGGAGCGACGCTTCATCACCTGATGAAGGAGCGTTGCTCCGAAAGCTAGTGTGCTTCCAATTAAACCTGTTGGACTATAACCTGGTGTTGTGTGATTTTTAACTTTGTACACCCCAGTCCAACACCGGCATCTCCAAATCATGAAGAGAGATATGTTGTCAAAGTTTTCATTTTGCATTCATTAAAACAATTAATACACACATGCTAAATTTTAAATGATTGCAACAATTTCTGCCGTAAGAGGAAAAGGGTGCCTATTATTTGGCAAGCCAACTCTTGGTTAGTTGGTTAGGCATTACCACAGAGAAAGCAATGGGAAAATATAGGCTCCCAGGGTCCCTGAGCAATTCAAGAGAAGGCACAACGCTGGAACATATTCCTTTCTTTCATAGAAAACAAGTCCCACTTATCGATGTAGTTTGTTTCTTGTGAGCGTAAAAATAAAACATTACAACATCAACTTATTATCTTAAATTGGTTATTATGTAACTAGGAGGGAGAAAGTGAGGTCTGCAGATGCTGGAGATCAGAGATGGAAATGTGTTGCTGGAAAAGCGCAGCAGGTCAGGCAGCATCTAGGGAACAGGAAGGGCTAATGCCCGAAACGTCGATTCTCCTGTTCCCTAGATGCTGCCTGACCTGCTGCGCTTTTCCAGCAACACATTTCCATCTATTATGTAACTATTCAAACATTCAAGAACGTTCAATACATACTTTGTTTGTTTGGGATTTGAAGCATGGGCATTTTGAGAACAATGTGCACTCAGTCAATTTTCAACAACTAAAGGAACAATTTTTTGATTCAATCAGCCAATTGCTGGATGTATGGTTCATGTACTTGACATCACACCGGCACTGAAAGCCATACATGATGTTGCAAAATGTTTGCCATTAGATGTGATTCATTCAATTAGGCAGCACACACTGAACATTCTGAATGCATCAGTGGCTACCCATACAGCTAATTTGAGATAATCAGTGGAGCTCATAATGTGACTCATTTATGTTTGCTGGAAGCAACACATTTGCATAAACAGGGACCTATTCCTGGAAACAAAAGTAAAATGTTCAAACCTTTTGACCATTTTGAATAACCTGGGACATTGCGAGCTTATAAATCCAATTTTCTCTCTCGATAGCATTGCCTTAGCCCACCAAAGTTGACTTGACAACCATGATGTGGAGGTGCCGGTATTGGACTGGGGTGGACAAAGTCAGAAGTCATATGACACCAGGTTATAGTCCAACAGGTTTATTTGAAATCACAAGCTTTCGGAGTGCTGCTCCTTTATCAGGTTGAAGACTTCACCTAAAGGAGGAGCAGCGCTCTGAAAGCTTGTGATTTCAAATAAACCTGTTGGACTATAATCTGGTGCCATCTGACTTGACAACCAGTCAGCACTGTTGTGAGCGATTGAATTTTGACATTCTTGTGTTTGCCCTGTGTGTAAAACAAAAGCTTTTGGCAACATGGTCCACTCTTCAGTAAAATTCAAAATATTTGCCAATTTATAATTTAGTATATTGCTGTTCTAAACTGCACATAAGGCATTCTGTTAGTGACATCTTTGAATCTTCAAAATGAAAAATAGAAATAGCAATACCTAAAGCCTCATGATCTACTGGTTCGGAGAGTGTTCAGTCACAACTGCTGATGGCAAGGAAGGGGTTTACAAACACTTCATGTTTTCATTGAACAGAAACCACTCTGCATTTAGTCAAACACTTTCAGGGTTTCCTAAAATATGATAATTTAAGCCTGCAGTACCCCATCTCAAGTTTCAAATGGTAATATCAACAATATATAGAAAATGAATGCTACCACCAGTTTAAGGGACATCTTACATCAGCTTATGACAAGAAAAATAGTGATCTAGAAACTATTCAAACATTGAAGATAGGGTTAAGATTATTCCTTCTGGACTCTACAAACAGCACTAAAATGGAATCAATGATGGCATCTAGTTCAACCGATGCTCAGAAAGCAACTGTAATTTTGATTATAAAGCGTTATAGAATGGGAGATGTAACTTTTGCTTGTTTCTGCTCCATGAAAACTTGTTTAGGGCAGAGAACTGGCATTGTTTTGGCCTCTCTACTGAAATCCTGACTCTCACACACAAAGCCTTAATAATATTCATAAACATAATGAGGTCATGCTATCTATATGTGAGGAGGATTCGTTGTATTAGCTCAGATTTAGTGGTGAACAGTGAACAGTGTACACCTTTTAAAGCAGATGGCTATGCATAGACTTGCTATATGGTTTTGTACAGCAACTTATGGTATTTAAAATTCTATTTCAGTATGTTGCCCTCTACAGGGGAGTTTGGAACTGTGTGAATATGGTAAGCAAAAATATTTGTCTTCAACCAATCTCCTTAGTGAGGCACATAGCAGCAGAACCAGGAAATGTCAATTAAAATATTTAATTGAATGAGAAATTATGTGTGAAAAGCAAGATAAAAAGAGGAAAGAAAGATGGGATTGAGAGAAAAGATAAATGAGGTTAACAGAAAAAAAACATAAATCTTCAATATAATTAATCTTGATGGTATTACAACCAGCATTCATAGAAATTAATTTTCATGCCAGAGAGGTTGTTTGTCCTTAATTAAGACTTTTAACAAACTGCTACAACAAAGTATTTTATACTTGTCCTAAGTCCTAAGGCTATGATAGTTTGTTGGTAACTATGCAATGGATCACTGCATGAACCTTAAGTCCTCCTTGAATTATGTTAAATTTGTCACTGTGGTGCCAGTGTAGTAACGTTAGTGGAAGAGAAGGGTAACCAATGAACAACCTCATGGTTCTCTGCATTGAAGTATTCAATTGCAAACACAGGAAGATGCTATCTGTTTTAACTCCTGTTGATGGTATGTGGTGATAGTCTCTACCCTGTTGTTCCAACTGCAAAATCCAAGCCAACATCCAATTTAAGTTAAACTTCTTTATCAAAACTCCTGACTGAAGATGAAGGACTGACTCTTGCCAAGTTGAAGGTATCACAAAGTGCATCTCAGGCCTCTTAGAGGTATGTTGATATGATAGACATCTGAACAAACTTTTCTGTTTCACATAATGTGGTAAATGCTGCTGCATTTCATTCCATTTATTAGATATCTTTGGGGAATTCTGCCATTTTTATTTTCTTCAATATGCTTAGTTTATTCAAAGAATTTAAATTGCACATTCAAAATCATAGAAACACAGGCTGATTTCAGCAGGGAGGGAGGTAATTTGGCACAGCAGGTCTGTGCTGGCTGTCTGGAAGAGCAAGTCAGTTAGATCTAGTCCTCTGTCCTTTCCCCATAGTTGTGCAATTTTCTCGGATTGACTCTATCTCCATCACATTCTCATTCAGTAGATGCCAGGTCATAACCACTTGAGGTCTTGTGTCACCACTGTTTCTTTTGCCAAACACCTTAAATCAACTTCCTCTTATTCTCCACCCTTCTGCCAATGCAAACAGTTCTATCTATTCTGTCTAGACCCCTCATGGTTTTGAACACCTCTATTTAAGCTGCTCTGAATCCTCTCTTCACTCAGGAGAACAATGCCAGCTTCACCAATTCTAATTAAGTAACTGAAGTTCTTGTCCCTGGAACCATTCTTACAAATCTATTTTGCATTCTCTCTAAAACCTTCGTATCTTTTCCAAAGTGCAGTGCAAAGAATTGAACACAATCCTGCTGAGGCCCAATCAGTGTTTTATAAAGGTTCATCACAGCTTCACTTCTTTTGTAGTCTTTATCAAGCCTAGGATTCCATAAGCTTGGTTAACCACTTTCTGCATTGGTCTTGCCACCTTCAAACCTCAGTTGTGTCTGGGGTAGTACCCATTTTAGATTTGTACCCTTTGTGTTTATTTTGTCTCTCCACACTAACTCTGCCAAAGTGGGTCACTTCACCCTTTTCTGCATTGAAATATACCTGCCATGGGTTCAATACCTTCTTGATGTCTATTACTATTCTCCTCAAATTTCAAAATGCTTCCAAGTTTTATGTATTCTGTAAATTTTGTGTCCTCAAATTTGATCTTTAATAAGTATCAAGAAATGCAATGGTCCAGGTTCTGTCCCCTGGAAAACCCCATTGTACAACTACCTTTATTCATCAAGACAATGCTGTATTCATGTTGCCATTATCCAGTTGAGTTGGGCATCAGATTTTCAGTAAATCTGAAATTGATTTTTCAGTAAATTACTTGACTTGCTTAACAACGAAAAGTGACTCTTAAGTAACAGAGTGGTGGATTAAAACATGTCTCTCTCTGTTTGGCAATGGTATAAATCTGTCCATTTCAAAACTGAAAATTTAAATTGACTCATAATCCACTAGAGCTGAAAGTGTGTTGCTGGAAAAGCGCAGCAGGTCAGGCAGCATCCAAGGAACAGGAGAATCGACGTTTCGGGCATAAGCCCTTCTTCAGGAACCGAAACGTCGATTCTCCTGTACCTTGGATGCTGCCCGACCTGCTGCGCTTTTCCAGCAACACACTTTCAGCTGTGATCTCCAGCATCTGCAGCCCTCACTTTCTCCTCATAATCCACTACTCTATTACTTAAGAGAAAGCCAGATATCTACTTAAATTTGTATAGTCAAAATGCTTTCTTACATCTCTCCTAAATGGCCAACTCTAATTTTTAAGATTCTGCACTTCATTCTCAATTCCTCCACCAACGAAAACAGTTTCTCTTTATCTACTCTACTGAGTCACTTCTTATTGTTAAACAGGTCTAATAGGTCACAGTTCAAACCTTTAAAATCAAAGAAATACAAGCCAAGTTCATGCCCCTCTGACCCGAAACGTCGATTCTCCTGCTCCTCGGATGCTGCCTGACCTGCTGTGCTTTTCCAGAAACACACTCTTGACTCTGATCTCCAGCATCTGCAGTCCTCACTTTCTCCTGATCTTTGAGGGCTCCTACTCTCTTCCTCGTTACCCTTTTATCCTTACCGTATTTGTAGAAACCCTTTGGATTCGCCTTAACTCGATTTGCCAAAGCTATCTCATATCCCGTTTTTGCCCTCCTGATTTCCCTCTTCAGTATACCTCTACTTCTTTTATACTCTTCTGAGGATTCACTCGATCTATTCTGTCTGTACCTGACATATGCTTCCTTCTTTTCCTTAATTAAACCCTCAGTTTCTTTAGTCTTCCAGCATTCCCTACACCTACCAGCCTTTCCTTTCACCCTGACAAGAATATACTGTCTCTGGACTCTCGTTATTTCATTTATGAAGGCTTCCCATTTTCCAGCTGTCCCTTTACCTGCAAAATCTGCCCCCAACCAGCTTTTGAAAGTTCTTGCCTAATACTATCAAAATTAGCCTTCCTCCAATTTAGAACTTCAACTTTTCGATCTAGTCTATCCTTTTCCATCAATATTTTAAAACTAATAGAATTATGGTCACTGGCCCCAAAGTGCTCTGTTCTGTTCTTTCCCAAATGTACAGCACAGCATAACATCTTCTCATTTTTCAGTGTAGGAACGTCATGTACTGGAAAGCCTTTAAAATTCTAAGTTGGCAAAGCACAAAAAGGTAAATGAGGCGAGCATCCGAATAGGTGCAGATTGAATGAATCCTGAGAAAGCAAGTGAGGAGCATCTTTACCCAGTGTGGGAGATGGCTGCCTACAAAGTGTTCTGGCAGCAGCATTTTCATGAAAGCCGCTGGTGTATTGCAAAATGCGGTGGAGAACTGCATTCTAACTGGGTTGAGGACATGCCATGATGATGTGGTAAGGCTGCTGAATGACTGATGCCAACCTCCATAGACTGGGGCTGTGGCAATCATCGCCAATGGAATGCCCTCTCTGATATGGATGACTGCCACCCAAGGTGGAGACCCGATGGGGGAATGATGTGCTCCAGTCACCAGGAACTTACTCTGACCTCCATGTTGGGAATTGTTCCTGTGCAGTTCTTCTCTGGCACATGGGAGAAAAGAAAACTGTGCATCAATGAGGCCACACTAATGCGTGTAAAGAGGTCTCTCGCTGCTCATTGACGAGATCCTCACCTCACTATTCCAACCTTGGTGGCAGGATCAGATTTTTCTATCCCAACATCAAGGATCTAATTTTCTGATCGAACTATATGTTCCTAACACACATCCTTACCCCATTGGTCAGGGACTCGGAAGATTCAGTCCAAGAATGCTGGATTTCCATTTCTTTATGCTTTGAACCAACAATGTATTTTTTTAAAAAACAATTAACCTATTTTTCCTAATCAACCTGCTCAGAGATGTTAATACACACCTCTGGAGCAGGTACGATGTGAACCTGGGTCTCTCAGTCCAGGGGTAGGGACACTACCACTACACCGCCAAAGTCTTTCACCTCATTTGTTGAGCACAGTAACTGAATTACACAAGAGACTTTGACTTTTGCACTGTTATACCAGTATTGTATCAAACTCATGGAGGCAAAGAGTGAGATATAGTAAGGACCCTTCCCTTTACAAATTTTCAACTTTGTCTGTAGGTTTAGTATGATCAAATTATTACTCATCTGTTCAAAGTATACCTTACTTAAACTCAAAACTCTGTGTGGGTCACCTTGCAACCTCTCAAAACTATTATCAAAATAAATCATTTCATGGTGACTGCATGAAATGCACTTCTTTCATTCCCTTACCATTAGGCTGACAACTAAATCTATTATCTATTTCATTGTTAGTTATAAAAAATGTATTTCCAGAAAATCGTTTTTAATATATTCTAGATCCATGTTGTCTGCACTTTGAGGTGTTCTGCTGCTCACAGTCAGTGAGTGTATAATATTTTACATCATCACCACTTTCTTTCAGCTGCCTGCTTCCCTGACTTCTTTCATTCCTGATGAAGGGCTTTTGCCCAAAGCGTCGATTTTCCTGCTCCTCAGATGCTGCCTGACCTGCTGTGTTTTTCCAGCACCACTCTGATCTAATCCCTGACTTCTTTGTTCATTTATGCACAAAAGTATATGCTGCAACATATATATAAAAATATATGCTGGAAAGACTAACATTTGGGGGAGGTTTGCTAGTGCTCTTTGGGGGGGTTTAAACTAACTCTGCAGGGGCATGGGAACCTAGACTGTAACTTTAGGGTGCAGGACCTGGAGTGTAGGGACGTTAGGAACATGGCATCAATCTCAAAGGAGGGTGCCTGTAAACAGGAAAGTGGCTTGAAGTGTGTATACTTCAATGCAAGAAGTATACGAAATAAGGTAGGTGAACTTGCAACGTGGATTGGTACCTGGGATTTCGATGTTGTGGCTATTACGGAGACATGGGTAGAACAGGGACAGGATTGGCTGTTGCAGGTTCCAGGGTTTAAATGTTTTAGTAGGGTCAGAGGTGGGGGTAAAAGAGGGGGAGGTGTGGCATTGCTTGTCAAAGATAGTATTACAGCAGTGGAAAGGACGATGGATGAAGACTCGCCATCTGAGGTAGTTTGGGCTGAGGTAAGGAATAGGAAAGGTGAGGTCACCCTGTTAGGAGTTTTCTACAGGCCTCCTAATAGTCCTAGAGATGTAGAAGAAAGGATTGCGAGGATGATTCAGGAGAAGAGTGAAAGTAATAGGGTGGTTGTTATGGAGGACTTTAACTTTCCAGATATTGACTGGGAAAGCTATAGCTCGAGTTCGTTAGATGGGTCGGTGTTTGTCCAATGTGTGCAGGAGGATTTCCTGACACAATATGTAGACAGGCCAACAAGAGGTGAGGCCATACTGGATTTGGTTCTGGGTAATGAACCAGGCCAGGTGTTAGAATTGGAGGTAGGTGAGCACTTTGGGGACAGTGACCACAATTCGGTGACTTTTACTCTAGTGATGGAGAGGGATAAGTGTGCACTACAGGGCAAGAGTTATAGCTGGGGGCAGGGAAATTATGATGCGGTGAGGCATGACTTAGGATGCGTGGCTTGGAAAAGTAGGCTTCAAGGGAAGGGCGTAATTGATATGTGGGGCTTGTTCAAGGCGCAACTATTGAGTGTCCTTGATAAGTATGTACCTGTCAGGCAGGGAGGAAAGGGTCGTGTGAGGGAGCCGTAGTTTAATAAGGAATTGGAATCCCTTGTTAAAGGGAAGAGGGCGGCCTATGTAAAAATGAGGCGTGAAGGTTCAATTGGGGCGATTGAGAGTTATAAGGTAGCCAGGAAGGATCTGAAGAGAGAGCTAAGAGCAACAAGGAGGGGACATGAAAAGTCCTTAGTTGGTAGGATTAGGGAAAACCCTAAGGCTTTCTATAGCTATGTCAGGAATAAAAGAATGATTTGGGTAGGAATAGGCCCAGTCAAGGGTAGTAGTGGGAAGTTGCGTGTGGAGGCTGAAGAGATTGGGGAGACACTGAGTGAATACTTTTCGTCAGTATTCACTCAGGAACAGGACATTGTTGCCGATGTGAATACTGAGTCACAATTTATTAGAATGGATGGCTTTGAGGTATGAAGGGAAGAGGTGTTGGAAATTCTGGAAAGGGTGAAAATAGATAAGTCCCCTGGGCCTGATGGCATTTATCCTAGGATTCTCTGGGAAGCAAGGGAGGAGATTGCAGAGCCATTGGCCTTGATTTTTATGTCCTCGTTGTCTACACTAGTAGTGCCAGAAGACTGGAGGATAGCAAATGTGGTTCCATTGTTCAAGAAGGGGAGTAGGGATAACCCTAGTAACTATAGGCCAGTGAGTCTCACTTCTGTTGTGGGCAAAGTCTTAGAGAGAATTGTAAGGGATAGAATTTATGAACATCTGGATAGGAATAATGTGATCAAGGATAGTCAGCATAGTTTTGTGAAGGGCATGTCGTGCCTCACAAACCTTATTGAATTCTTTGAGAAGGTGACTAAGGAGATGGACGAGGGTAAAGCGGTAGATGTGGTGTATTTGGATTTTGGTAAGGCGTTTGATAAGGTTCCCCATGGTAGGCCACTGCAAAAAATACGGAGGTATGGCATTGAGGGTGAGTTGGAGGTTTGGATTAGGAGTTGGCTGGCTGGAAGAAGACAGAGGGTAGTAGTTGATGGTGAAGGTTCATCTTGGAGTGCAGTTACTAGCGGTGTTCCGCAAGGATCTGTTTTGGGACCATTGCTGTTTGTCATTTTTATAAATGACCTGGAGGAGAGGTTAAAAGGTTGGGTGAGTAAGTTTGCGGGTGATACGAAAGTCGGTGGAGTTGTTGACAGTGAGGAAGGATGTGGCAGGTTACAGCGGGATATAGATAAGCTGCAGAACTGGGCAGAAAGGTGGCAAATGGAGTTCAATGTAGGTAAGTGTGAAGTGATTAACTTTGGTAAGAGTAACAAGAAGATGGGGTACTGGGCTAATGGTCAGATACTTGGTAGTGTGGATGAGCAGAGGGATCTTGGTGTCCATGTACACAGATCTCTGAAAGTTGCCACCCAGGTAAATAGTGCTGTGAAGAAGGCATATGGCGTACTGGCTTTTATTGGTAGAGGAATTGAGTTCCGGAGTCCTGAGGCCATGTTGCAGTTGTATAAGACTCTGGTGTGGCCGCATCTGGAGTATTGTGTGCAGTTTTGGTCGCCATACTATAGGAAGGATGTGGAGGCACTGGAACGGGTGCAGAGGAGGTTTACCAGGATGTTGCCTGGTATGGTAGGAAGATCTATGAGGAAAGGCTGAGGCACTTGGGGCTGTTTTCATTGGAGAAAAGAAGGTTTAGGGGTGACTTGATAGAGGTGTACAAGATGATTAGGGGTTTAGATAGGGTTGACCATGAGAACCTTTTTCCACGTATGGAGTCAGCTATTACGAGGGGCATAGCTTTAAATTAAGGGGTGGTAGGTATAGGACAGATGTTAGGGGTAGATTCTTTACTTAGCGAGTCGTGAGTTCATGGAATGCCCTGCCAGTAGCAGTGGTGGACTCTCCCTCTTTATGGAGAAAGTGAGGACTGCAGATGCTGGAGATCAGAGCTGAAAATGTGTTGCTGGAAAAGCGCAGTAGATCAGGCAGCATCCAGGGAACAGGAGAATCGACGTTTCAGGCATAAGCCCTTCTTCAGGAATGAGGAAAGTGTGTCCAGCAGGCTAAGATAAAAGGTAGGGAGGAGGGAATGGGGGAGGGGCGTTGGAAATGCGATAGGTGGAAGGAGGTCAAGGTGAGGGTGATAGGCCGGAGTGGGGTGGGGGCGGAGAGGTCAGGAAGAAGATTGCAGGTTAGGAAGGTGGTGCTGAGTTCGAGGGATTTGACTGAGACAAGGTGGGGGGAGGGGAAATGAGGAAACTGGTGAAATCCGAGTTCATCCCTTGTGGTTGGAGGGTTCCTGGTGGAAGATGAGGCGCTCTTCCTCCAACCGTCATGTTGCTATGGTCTGGCGATGGAGGAGTCCAAGGACCTGCATGTCCTTGGTGGAGTGGGAGGGGGAGTTGAAGTGTTGAGCCACGGGGTGGTTGGGTTGGTTGGTCCGGGTGTCCCAGAGGTGTTCTCTGAAACGTTCCGCAAGTAGGTGGCCCTGTCTCCTCAATATAGAGGAGGCCACATCGGGTGCAGCGGATGCAGTAGATGATGTGTGTGGAGGTGCTGGTGAATTTGTGGCGGATATGGAAGTATCCCTTTGGGGCCTTGGAGGGAAGTAAGGGGGGAGGTGTGGGCGCAAGTTTTGCATTTCTTGCAGTTGCAGGGGAAGGTGCCGGGAGTGGAGGTTGGGTTGGTGGGGGGTGTCAGGTCCACACCCCCCACTAGGACTCATAACAGCACACAAACCAACAGCCACGCTCAGACAACAACTCACCAGAACGAAGGACCCGATACCCAGCATGAGCAAAACCAATGTAGTGTACAAAATCCCATGCAAGGACTGCACAAAACACTACAGAGGACAAACAGGAAGACAGCTAACAATCCGCATCCATGAACACCAACTAGCCACGAAACGACACGACCAGCTATCCTTAGCAGTCACACACGCAGATGACAAGCAACATGAGTCCGACTGGGACAACACTACTATTATAGGACAAGCCAAACAGAGAACAGCCAGGGAATTCCTAGAGGCATGGCACTCATCCACAAACTCCATCAACAAACACATTGACCTGGCCACTGCAACGGACAGCTGGAACTGACAACCGGAAGCGGCAGAGACAAACCATTATAAATGCCGGAGGAAAGATCACAGAAGTGCTTCACAGGAGGCTCCCAAGCACTGAGGATGTCACCTAGACAGGGGACAAAACGTCTGCAACACAAATTCCCAGCTCGGCAAACAGAACCACAACAACGAGCACCCGAGCTACAAATCTTTTCACAAACTTTGAGATTCAACATTTGCCACACTACCAATTGAAGCTCTTCAGGGAATTAAAGCCTTGGTAAAGGTAAGGGTAAGCGGCAGTGTTAAGCTAGAAGTAGGTTAGGTGTTGCCTTGAGGGAGCGTGATGTGCAAATCCTGGAATATTGACTTGCAGACGCACCACGTAGAGGTGGTCGACCTTGTCAAATTCCCTCAGAGTCTGATTAGAGGAGCAGGTGGTGAGAACATGGCCCAATCAGAACCACTCCCCACCTTTGTTGCTAACCCCCTTCATCATCCAAACTCCACGATTCACACTTCTTGCCACATCTGGGAACTTCCTCAATCCTAAATGTCTGCAGTAGCCCCAATTCCTCACGGGTGTTGCTGAATATGGCAGCGGCTGCCTCTCAAGCAGGTTTAACGTTCACCTCACTCCCCCACGCCTTCCCGCCCTCCCCCCACTTCTGTTTGCTGAAAATCTGGTTGACACAAGATATTGGGACCCTTCTCAGAGTCAAGAAAGGAGTCTGTCCACCTCCCCAGCTGTTGCTTCCACAAGATTCATCCCACCTAAGTGAAGACTTGAGAGGGATGTTCAGAATTATATCTGTTCTGATTATAGTGTGGTCACAGAGAAACTGCTACCACAGGCAGGTAGGCTGGTAACCATGTAAAAAATAATTCAATATAACAGACTTAAAAATCCTCAAGGGGAAATGAGGACTATGGATCAAATTATGATTTGTAATGTCCTGTCTGAAAGTGTAATGGAAGCAGATTCAGCAGTAACATTCGAAAGAGAATTAGATAACTGTTTGCGAAAGTGACCATTCTCAGGCTATGTAGCAAGAATAGAGATGTAGGATTAACTGACTAACCATTTGACAAAGTCAGCACAGGCACAATGGCATCAATGCCCTCTTTTCTGTGATGTTCCCATGCCTATAATTGTTTTTTTCCGAGTATCAAAGTTAACTTTGCATCCAGAAGTTTATTGCCTTTTTGCTCGAACAGGAATCTGGGTGTGAACTGTTCATAAAAACATTGACAAGATCAATTCAAAAATAAATCGAGAAAAGCAACTTACTGCCAACTGACACTTCCTAGGCCTCCAACGTTAAAAGGGCCACAAAGCATATTAGTTACCAGGTCCTTACAAAATAATGACTGGTCCTGAATCACTGTGGCGAGGTTCGCTCACATTTACGGTCTAGTTCCAGAAATCTCAGAACGATTGTCATGACATGATTGCAACGTTTTGTGCTTTGTCAAGGCTGTCAGCAAACAGCAGATTATTTATGGAGCAGAAAGCCCTCTTGTCATCCACAGGATGTTCTAATTGATGTCCTTGGGTTAAGTTTTCCCAGCCCCTGAGCAGCATGGGTAATGGTAAAACAAATATAGAAATTGCTGGAGGAACACAGCAGGTCTGGCAACATAGAGTCATAGAGATGTACAGCATGGAAACAGACCCTTCGGTCCAACCATCCATGCCGACCAGATATCCCAACCCAATCTAGTCCCACCTGCCAGCACCCGGCCCATATCCCTCCAAAACCTTCCTATTCATATACCCATCCAAATGCCTCTTAAATGTTGCAATTGTACCAGTCTCCACCACTTCCTCTGGCAGCTCATTCCATACATGTACCATCCTCTGCGTGAAAAAGTTGCCCCCTAGATCTCTTTTATATCTTTCTCCTCTCACCCTAAACCTATGCCCTCTAGTTCTGGACTCCCCGACCCCAGGAAAAAGACTTTGTCTATTTATCCTATCCATGCCCCTCATAATTTTGTAAACCTCTATAAGGTCACCCCTCAGCCTCCAACGCTTCAAGGAAAATAGCCACAGCCTGTTCAGCCTCTCCTTATAGCTCAAATCCTCCAACCCTGGCAACATCCTTGTAAATTTTTTCTGAGCCCTTTCAAGTTTCACAACATCTTTCTGATAGGAAGGAGACCAGAATTGCACGCAATATTCCAACAGTGGCCTAACCAATGACTTGTACAGCCGCAACATGACCTCCCAACTCCTGTATTCAATACTCTGACCAATAAAGGAAAGCATATCAAATGCCTTCTTCACTATCCTATCTACCTGAGACTCCACTTTCAAGGAGCTATGAACCTGCACTCCAAGGTTTCTTTGTTCAGCAACATTCCCGAGGACCTTACCATTAATTGTATAAGTCCTGCTAAGATTTGCTTTCCCATCTCACATTTATCTGAATTAAACTCCATCTGCCACTTCCCAGCTCATTGGCCCATCTGGTCAAGATCCTGTTGCAATCTGAGGTTACCTTCTTTGCTGTCCACCACACCTCCAATTTTGGTGTCATCTGCAATCTTGACACCAAAATTGGAGATGTAGAGAGAAAGTGAGGACTGCAGATGCTGGAGAGTCACAGTCGAAAAGTGCTTTTCCAGCGCTGTACTTTACAACCCTCTATATCTGAAGAGAGAAAACTGAGATGGTGTTTTGGGTCCGGGGCCCTTCTTCAGAACTATTAGTTACTAGGAAATGGTGGTATCTACACTGAAGACAGAGAAAGGGGAAGGTGAAGGAGGGAGAATGAGGGGGTGGGGGTGTACATGAAGCAGTAAGTGAATAGACAGGGAAAGAGCCCAGAGAGTGAGGGAAACAGTTCGGTAAACAAAGGGGTGGGTAATGGTAAGCCAGGGAGGAAGAAAAAAGCCAAAATTGGAGACCCTAAATAGGTGAAAATGAGTTGGCTGGGCAATACTGAGGTGTTGAGAAATTATAATGACATTGGAATAACAGGATTGCTGACATCAAGTTAAAAAACTCCAATATTCCAACTAGGTTTTAACAGCATGTCAAGAATCTTGCTAATGTGTGGAAAAGACACATTCTCATGCAATTGGGGAGGCAATGGTCTAGTGGTCACTGGACTGTTCATCCAGAGACCTCAGTGATGTTCTGGGGACCTGGGTTGGAATCCAGCCACAGTAAATGGTGGAATTTGAAGTCAATAAAAATCTGGAATTAAGAGTCTCGTGATGACCATGAAACGACTGTTCCTTGTCCTTTAGCGAAGGAAACTACCATTCTCACTTGGTCTGGCCTACACGTGGCTCCAGACTCACAGCAATGCTGGTTAGCCAGTGATGCCCACATCCTATGAAAAAGCAAGTAGCATCTCATTAGCGCCTCTTGGCCACCTTATTTATATGCAGTTTGCTATCTTCTTATATGGTGGAGACAAACCTATTGAAACATACAAAATTCTGAGAGGGCTTGCGAGGGTAGATGGTGAGAAGATCCTTCCTTGAGAGGGTAAATCTCAAACTAGGCGGCACTGCTCGACAATGAGGAGACACACATTTAAAACTAAGATGTAAAGGAATTCCTTCTCCGAGGGGAAAGTGAATGTCTGGAATTCTTTCTCCCATAATGCTTTTGGGGGCTCGACAACAGAACGTTTTTCAAGAGGAGGGAGATAGCTTTATGAAATATCAGGGAGTTAAGGACAATGCAGAACTGACACAAGAGATTCCTGATCAAGGGCTTTTGCCCGAAATGTTGACTCTCCTGCTCCTTGGATGCTGCCTGACCTGCTGTGCGTTTCCAGTACTACACTCTTGATCCTGACTCAAGAGAGCAGTTGAGGCCTGCAGCGGATCAGCCTGATCATGTCAAAAGGCAGTGCAGGCTTGAGAGGCTGAATGGCCTAATTTTCTTATCAGGAGCCACTGCTGTAGTTGGCAAGTTGGGAGGTCAATTTTAGAGTCAGTCTGCCAAGATGCAGAAGGGACATCAATATAGGCATGGGGCAGTGGTGATCTCAAACAGCTCAAGGATAAGGGGGGAAGAAACTGGATGATGTGGCTTACTGTGGAGTGAGGGTGGGAGTACTAACATCACTGCAGCCTGGGCTTTAACAGAGGAAGAATGCAACATGGTGGTTGCCAGGACTAAGTTGTCAGGCAGGGCTCAGGAGGCAATGGTGGGAGTTAAAGACTTAAATGAAAGAGCTGGGTGGGAATGTGTGAATGCACAGAACTAATGCAGACAACAGTGCACGGAAGAAAAGCACATGAAGGTTTGAGGGATCAGCGAGATGAACGTGCTGATCCTGTAGGTCATGCTGTGAAGTGTAAGCTGTGTTCTCATCTGAATCGCTAACGTGTGTGGTAAATGAAAAATGACTGCCAGCAAACTGGAACAGGCTACCTTCCCCTCTCATACAAATCCTGAATACATAACCAAAAGGAAAACTCACTACCACCATCTCGCAGCGAAATGTGAAATGTGTGGGTTAATCTTGTGAGTGATGTGAGGCCCTTGAAGTGGCAATAGCACAATGCAGGTCCCTACACAGGACAGGTCACTAGTGCAAGTCAGTGGGAGTGCAGCGTCATGGAGGTGGGGTGTGTATACAATGAGGTGAACAAGAGGGAAACAAGAGATAATTTTCAAGAGTTCGCAGAGAGTTACCTTGCCGGAAATAGTTATTGGTGATACGTTTTGGTAAAATTTGGCCCCATGTATTTCTGGGCCCTGCCTAATTTTCTACCCTTACAATTTTGGGTCCAGATGTCCGTCTGAGACTATATGTAAATTCAATCATTTAGCTTCTTTAGGAGTTGGTTGAGCGACATGAATGCTGAGCATAATTCGAGAGTGTTGCGTGGGCCTGCCAGCTGTTTACATGGAATGAGCTGCTATTGATGAAGAAAGGAGCCACTTGCTTTAGTGTAGACCTGTTTTCTCTCATGTGATGCAGGAATACCATTTCCTCAACAAACCAGAGTCTCAGACAAGTAATAAACGCAGCTTATTCCATGTTAGCAACTAGTCACAGATTGCACTGATTTGACAGATGATTAAAAATCACACAACACCAGGTTATAGTCCAACAGGTATATTTGAAAGGACAAATTGAGGACTGCAGATTCTGGAGATCAGAGTCGAGAATGTGGTGCTGGAAAAGCACAGCCCATCAGGCAGCATCCGAGAAGCAGGAGAATCAATATTTCAGGCATAAACCCTTCATCAGGTGGCTACCTGATGAAGGAGCAGTGCTCTGAAAGCTGGTACTTTCAAATAAACCTGTTGGACTATAACGTGGTGTTGTGTGATTTCTACCTTTGTCCACCCGAGTCCAACACCAGCAGCTCCACATTTTGACGGATAGTGTTACAGAGACTTTGAGGAGAATGTGCATGTTATTTCTCACTCCTTTGATATCCCAAGTCTTCTGTCCAGAGCTCATATGTCAATATCCCAGTGGGTGGAAAGTAAAGAAAGAAAGCTCACTTCTGTGCTCTTGATTTCATGCCCAACTCGATCAATAGTGAGTGCATAGCCATTAGCAAAGTTTGGCCTTACTGAATCTGTATTAGATTCATTGGGGTAAGTATGGTTGAATTGTTTGTTCAAACGCTGGTGAAGGTTTTGACTTGCAATGGTAATATTTAGAATTACAAGCTAAACTAGGATTTTGCAGTCAATAATAAAGCTCAGGCTTTATTATTGACCTTGTAGCACCTTGTAGAAAAGTGCCCAGAACAGCAGAGTGATGCCAGTTTGAATGGGACATCATGTGACATTCAGGCATTCAGCAACAGCAATGCCATCAAGCAAAATTTCTTATTTTTTTATTCACTTTTGGGATGTCGGCATCAGTGGCTGGCAAGTATTTATTGCCTGTTGCTAGTTGCCCCTTGAGAAGCTGGGGTGAGCTGCCTTCTTGAACTGCTGCAGTCCATGTGCGGCGGAGTGACCCCAAATGCTCTTGGGGAGGGAATTCCAGGGTTTCGACCCAGCAACAGTGAAGTACAGCAGTACATTTCCAAGTCAGGGTGGTGAGTGGCTTGGAGGGGAACTTGCATGGGGTGGTGTTCTCAGGTATCTGCTGCCTTTGTCCTTCTCGATGATAGTAGTTGTGCATTTGGAAGGTGCGGTCTAAGGATTTTTGATGAATTTCTGCAGTGCATCTTGGAGGTAGTACACACTGCTGTGACTGAGCGTCGACGATGAGGGGCTTGGATGCTTGCAGATGTGATGCCAATCAAGTGGGCTGCTTGGTCCTGGATAGTGTCAAGCTTTTTGAGTGTTGTTGGGGCTGCCCCCATCCTGGCAAATGGGAGTACTCCTTCATATTTCATACTTATGCCTTAAAGATGGTGGGCAGGCTTTGGGAAGTCAGGAGGTAAGTTACCTGCTGCAGGTTTCCTAACCTGCCCTCGTAGTTACTGTATTTAAATGACTAGTCAAATTCAAATAGTAACCCCAAGGTGGTATTATTGGGGGAATTCAGTGATGACAACACCATTGAATGCCAAGGGATGGTGTTAGATTGTATCTTGTTGGCTATGGCCATTGTCTGGCATGCGTATATGCAAATGTTGCCTGCTATTGGTCAGCGCAAACATGGATATTGTGCCAGTATGGACTGCAAAGGAGTTACAAATGGAGCTATACATTGCAGAGTCATCAGCAAAAATCCCCATTTCGGACCTTGCGATGGAGGGAAGATTATTGATGAAGCAGCTGACGATGGTTGGGCCAAGGACACTACCTTGAAGAACTCCTGCAGAGATGTCCTGAAGCTGAGTTGATTGACCTCCAACAACCGGAACCATCTCTCTATGGGGCAGGCTTGACTCCAACCATCAGATAGTTTCCTCCTGATTGCTATTGACTCCAGTTTTGCCAGGATCCTTGATGCCACATGGGGCCAAATGTGGATTTGGTGTCAAGAGCTGTCACTCTCACCTCACCTCAGGAATTCAGCTCTATTTCCATGTTTGAACCAAGACTATAATAAGATCAGGAACCCAAACTGAGCGTCACCGAGCACGTTATTGCTGCTTTATAGCACTGTTGATGACACCTTCCATCAGTTTCCTGATGATTAAGAATGGACTGAGGGGGCGGTAATTGGCCAGATTGGATTTAACTTGCTTTTTATGTACTAGACATACTTGGGCAATTTTCCACATTGTTGGGTAGATCCGTGTTGTAACCATACTGGAACAGCTTGACTGGTTCTTGAGCACATTGCTTCAGGGTGTTGCCAGAACGTTGTCAGGTCCCATACCCAGTACTTCCAATCATTTCTTCATATCATGTGCGGTGAATCAAACTGGCTGAAGACTGGTATTGGAATACTGGGGACCACTGGAAGAGGTTGAGATGAATCATCCACTTGGTACATCTGGATAAAGATTGCCATGAATACTTCAGCCTGATCATTTGCTCTGACGTGCTTGGCTCTCTCATCATTGAGGATGGGGATATTTGTGGAGCCTCCTCCTCCACTGTGTTGCTTAATCGTCCACCACCATTCACAACTGGATGTGACAACTGCATGAGCAGCAAGTGATAGAGAGAGCTAAACAATTCCATAATCACCAGATCAGATCTGTCTATCACTTGCTGCTCATGCTGTTTGTATGCAAGCAGTCCTGTTTGGTAACTGCCCCAGGTTGACACCTCATTTTGCACAGCTGCTCCTGGTATGCCATCCTGCACTCACCATGGAACCAGGGTTCACCCCCTGGACTGAACAGTCACATTGAGGTATTCTCAAAGACACTAAATGCCTTCATTCAGAATTTTGGAAATTGATAGATAGTAAAATACAGTGTGGACATACAGCAACAGCAGACAAAAAGAACTGCAGATGTTGGAAATCTGAAAGAGAAACAGAAATTGCTAGAGAAACTCAGCAGGCCTGCAGCTTCTGTGGAGAGAAACAGAGTTTCTGGTGCCATGACCCTTCTTCAGAATCCCACATACATCTGGGATTAAGGTAGAAGCTAAAATATCTTAAACACACTTTCAAAAATGTGATAATGTGCCTTTTATTTTAAAATAAACCAGACATTTAGCATTCAACAACTATAAGAAATTCTTTAAAAAGTGACTAAGAACTTTGTACATGTGTACAATCCAGTGCAGTTGCATGCAACACGCGTAGAAATGGAAGCTCTTGTTAGCTCAATGCTTTCTAATTGTTTGCCTCAGTAGTGTATCCTCTGGAGAAGCATAGAATTGCTGACAGGAATTTCTGGATGTCAACATTTAAATGCTCATGCAGAGATGCTGGGGGTGGGGCGCCTGATTTTTATCTTAATGGAAGTGAATGAGTTTTGAGTGGGTGAAAATATGATCCCAGAAGTTGCTATCAGTTGCACTGTCATTAATATTGCAAATCCCATGTTAATGTTTGCAATTACTTTGCACCTTGCATACCAAGATGTCTCAAAGTTTTATGCATGACATATCTTCTGAGGTGGAGTGACGGTTTAGAAATAAAGAATGCTTGGTGGAAAACTCCAATCACATCATTGTTTTCAGCTGAGGGCCCTGAGCAGATTAGCACACTACTGATCTGTTCCAGGGAAATTACTGTAACAACATTTGGGAATAATCATATGCAATTTCTACTCTGGGTTGGTGGCAAAGAACACAATTCTGGATTAGTGGTGCTGGAAGAGCACAGCAGTTCAGACAGCATCCAAGGAGCAGCAAAATCGACGTTTCGGGCAAAAGCCCTTCATCAGGATTCCTGATGAAGGGCTTTTGCCCGAAACGTCAATTTTGCTGCTCCTTGGATGCTGCCTGAACTGCTGTGCTCTTCCAGCACCACTATAAATGAGTAGCAATCAGCAGTTGGCTGAGTCTAAGTGTTGGTTGTGTTGTGATTTTGGAGGGTTTTTCACTGCAAGGCCGAGCAGGATTTCTTATTGTATCTTACCAAACCCATTGCACTGATTACATCCCATGCCCCCTACTGGTTCTTCCAATATCAACAGCACACCCTCAGTCACTCCATCATCTGCTCCAGCAGGCAGGGAGGTGACATCGACAGCCTTTGACATCAAGGTTGCATGAGATATCAAGGAGCCCTGGCAAAACTGGAATCAATTGGTGTCAGGGAACAAACTCCCCTCTGGTTGGAGTCATACCTGACACACAGGAAGATGGTTGTGGTTATTGTAGGTCAGTCATCTCAGCTCCAGGACATCTTTGCAGGAGTTCCTCAGGGTAGTGTCCTGGGCCCAACCATCTTCAGCTGCTTCATCAATGACCTTCCCTCTGTCATAAGGTCAGAATTGAGGATGTTTGCTGATGATTGCACAATTATGTTAATAATACCCTATTATTAACATAAATTAACATTCACGACTCATGTTCAAATGCAACAAATTCTAGACAACATCCAGAAGGTGCAAACGACAGACTCTGACCATCACTAATAAGAGACAATCTGATCCTGCCCCTTGATATTTAATGTATTTACCATCTTTGAATTCCCCACCATCAGCTCCGTACATATTGGGAGGGATCTAATATTTACTTCCTTCCCCTTCCTCTGCCGTATCTTCTGCATAAAATCCAACATTTCCGAGCTGCCATCAGTTCTGAGGAAGGGTTATTGGACCAGAAACATTAACTCTGATTTCTCTCTACAGATGTTGTCAAACCTGCTGAGTTTTCTCAGTAACTTCTGTTGTTGTCGTTAATACTTAATGTGTGGCTACACCAGGAATGCAGTCCATTTTTTGAACATGCTGTAGCTATTACTGTTAACCATAACAGTGACTGAACATTTAAAATGTTCAAAACTGCATTCCCTTATGTACTCTTTTAATTTAGGCATTATTACTTTTAACTTAAATGCAGTAAATGATTCTGCTTCAAACCTAGTGTGTACTCATTCAGCAGTAATTTCCAGCTGTAAATTTTGAGGCAACGCCACTGAGTTATTTAAATCACGAATAGACTAATTTACATAGAGTTACATTGTGCTCATGTAACACAATATAGCCAGTTAATTACTTGATGTCCAACCAACTATTCTAATCGAGACAGAAACACAGGCAATTTGAGTATAGCAAGCTCCCACAGACAACAATTAGATAATGAAACAAGAACTGCTGGCGATCACAGTGGGTCAGGTAATAGAACATAGAACATAGAACATAGAAGAATACAGCGCAGTACAGGCCCTTGGGCCCTCGATGTTGCGCCGATCCAAGCCCACCTAAACTACACTAACCCACTATCCTCCATATACCTATCCAATGCCCTCTTAAATGCCCATAAAGAGGGAGAGTCCACCACTGTTACTGGCAGGGCATTCCATGAATTAACGACTCGCTGAGTGAAGAACCTACCCCTAACATCAGTCCTATATCTACCCCCCCTTAATTTAAAGCTATGCCCCCTTGTAATACCCGACTCAATACGCGGGAAAAGATTCATACTGTCGACCCTATCTAACCCCCTAATCATCTTGTACACCTCAATCAAGTCACCCCTAAACCTTCTTTTCTCTAGTGAAAACAGCCCCAAGTGCCTCAGTCTTTCCTCATACGATTTTCCTTCCATACCAGGCAACATCCTGGTAAACCTCCTCTGCACCCGTTCCAATGCCTCCACATCCTTCCTATAGTATGGCGACCAAAACTGCACACAATATTCCAGATGCGGCCGTACCAGAGTCTTATACAACTGCATCATGACCTCAGGACTCCGGAACTCAATTCCTCTACCAATAAAAGCCAGTACGCCATATGCCTTCCTCACCGCACTATTTACCTGGGTGGCAACTTTCAGAGATCTGTGTACATGGACACCAAGATCCCTCTGCTCATCCACACTACCAAGTATCCGACCATTAGCCCAGTACCCCATCTTTTTGTTATTCTTCCCAAAGTGAATCACCTCGCACTTAGCTACATTGAATTCCATCTGCCACCTTTCTGCCCAGCTCTGCAGCTTCTCTATATCCTGCTGTAACCTGCCACATGCTTCCTCACTGTCAACAACTCCTCCGACTTTCGTATCATCCGCAAACTTGCTCACCCAACCTTCTAACCCCTCTTCCAGGTCATTTATAAAAATGACAAACAGCAATGGTCCCAAAACAGATCCTTGCGGAACACCGCTAGTGACGGCACTCCATGAAGAAACTTTGCCATCAACTACTACCCTCTGTCTTCTTCCATCCAGCCAATTCCTAATCCAAACCTCCAACTCACCCTCAATGCCATATCTCCGTATTTTCTGCAGTAGTCTACCATGGGGAACCTTATCAAACGCCTTACTAAAATCCATATATACCACATCTACCGCTTTCCCCTCATCAACCTCCTTCGTCACCTTTTCAAAGAATTCAATAAGGTTTGTGAGGCACGACCTGCCCTTCACAAAACCATGCTGACTATCCTTGATCACATTATTCCTATCCAGATGTGCATAAATCCTATCCCTTACAATTCTCTCTAAGACTTTGCCCACAACAGAAGTGAGACTCACCGGCCTATAGTTATTAGGGCTATCCCTACTCCCCTTTTTGAACAAGGGAACCACATTTGCTATCCTCCAGTCTTCTGGGACTACTCCTGTAGACAAAGAGGACATAAAAATCAAGGCCAATGGCTCTGCAATCTCCTCCCTTGCTTCCCAGAGAATCCTAGGATAAATGCCATCAGGCCCAGGGGACTTATCTATTTTCACCTTTTCCAGGATTTCCAACACCTCTTCTCTACATACCTCAAAGCCATCCATTCTACTTATTTGTGCCTCAGTATTCTCATCGACAACAATGCCCTGTTCCTGAGTGAATACTGAAGAAAAGTATTCATTCAGTGTCTCCCCAATCTCTTCCGCCTCCACACGCAACTTCCCCCTACTATCCTTGACTGGACCTATTCCTACCCTAGTCATTCTTTTATTCCTAACATACCTATAGAAAGCCTTAGGGTTTTCCCTAATCCTATCTACTAAGGACCTTTCATGTCCCCTCCTTGCTGCTTTTAGCTCTCTCTTCAGGTCCTTCCTGGCTACCCTATAACTCTCAATCGCCCCAATTGAACCTTCACGTCTCATCTTGAGGTAGGCCGCCCTCTTCCATTTAACAAGGGATTCCAATTCCTTATTAAACCACGGCTCCCTCGCACGACCCTTTCCTTCCTGCCTGACAGGTACATAATTATCAAGGACACTCAATAGTTGCCCCTTGAACAAGTTCCACATATCATTTACACTCTTGCCTTGGAGTCTACTTTTCCAAGCCACACATCCTAAGTCATGCCTCACCGCATCATAATTTCCCTTACCCCAGCTATAATTCTTGCCCTGTAGTACACACTTATCCCTCTCCATCACGAGTGTAAAAATCACCGAATTATGGTCACTATCCCCAAAGTGCTCACCTACCTCTAATTCTAACACCTGGCCTGGTTCGTTACCCAGAACCAAATCCAGTATGGCCTCACCTCTTGTTGGCCTGTCTACATATTGTGTCAGGAAACTCTCCTGCACACATTGAACAAACACTGACCCATCTAACGAACTTGAGCTATAGCTTTCCCAATCAATATCAGGAAAGTTAAAGTCCCCCATAACAACCACCCTATTACTGTCACTCATCTCCTGAATCACCTTCCCAATCCTTTCTTCAATGATTCTAGGACTATTAGGAGGCCTGTAAAAGACTCCTAACAGGGTGACCTCACCTTTCCTATTCCTAACCTCAGCCCAAACTACCTCAGATGGCAAGTCCTCATCCATCGTCCTTTCCACCGCTGTAATACTATCTTTGACAAGCAATGCCACACCTCCCCTTCTTTTACCCCCACCTCTGACCCTACTAAAACATTTAAATCCTGGAACCTGCAACAGCCAATCCTGTCCCTGTTCTAGCCATGTCTCCGTAATAGCCACAACATCGAAGTCCCAGGTACCAACCAACGCTGCAAGTTCACCTACCTTATTTCGTATACTTCTTGCATTGAAGTATACACACTTCAAGCCACTTCCCTGTTTACAGGCACCCTCCTTGGAAATTGATCCCATGTTCCTCACCTCCCTACACTCCAGGCCCTGCACCCTGAAGCTACAATCTGGGTTCCCATGCCCCTGCCGAGTTAGTTTAAACCCCCCCCAAGAGCACTAGCAAACCTCCCCCCATGTATCCATGGAGAGACAGTTTCAACTCTCGATGACTCTCCATGGATGCTGCCTGACCTACTGTGATCTCCAGTACAGATTCCTGCATCTGCAGCCAACAAGTTGATAATGTTGGCTGAGATAAACATTAACCAGGACAATGACAGAGCTCCTTATTCTTTTAAATGGTGCAACAGGATCTTATACAGTCAGCTGAGAGGACAAAATTGGTCAACATCATCCAAAACACTTGTGTCCTCTCTCAGATTAAATACTAATGAGATAATATATACGAATCCTAGATGCAGGCACCTTAACCTTGAAAGATATTTCAATATCTGAACAAAATATGGAACATTTTGAAGGAAGCATTTCATTAAAAACAAAACACATACATTTTGCCCAAAAATTCATTGTAATAAATTTATTTTCTCTACTTCCATTATTAAAGTAAGAATTTGTATACCTAATTATCCTGAAACATATCACTTTTAGGTTAGATGCTTGAAGTGGGTTTTAAGTGTGGAGGATTGTATTGTAAATATTATGAGATTAATGATTTCCTAAACATCAAATCTAATTCCTAAAATCCCGTATTTTTGCTATTTAAGAATTAGGAAACAGTTTGATCAAAAGACCATAAGACATAGAGTCATAGAGATGTACAGCATGGAAACAGACCCTTCGGTCCAACCCGTCCATGCCAACCAGATATCCCAACCCAATCTAGTTCCACCTACCAGCACCCAGCCCATATGCCTCCAAACCCTTCCTATTCGTATACCCATCCAAATGCCTCTTAAATGTTGCAATTGTACCAGCCTCCACCACTTCCTCTGGTAGCTCATTCCATACACGTACCATCCTCTGTGTGAAACTGCTGCCCCCATGTCTCTTTTATATCTTTCCCCTCTTACCCTAAACCTATGCCCTCTAGTTCTGGACACCCCCAACCCAGGGAAAAGACTTTGTCTATTTATCCTATCCATGCCCCTCATAATTTTGTAAACCTCTATAAAGTCACCCCTCAACCTCCGATGCTCTAGGGAAAACAACCCCAGCCTGTTAATCCTCTCCTTATAGCTCAAATCCTCCAACCCTGGTAACATCCTTGTAAATCTTTTCTGAACCCTTTCAAGTTTCACAACATCTTTCCGATAGGAAGGAGACCAGAATTGCACGCAATATTCCAACAGTGGCCTAACCAATGTCCTGTACAGCCGCAACATGACCTCCCAACTCCTGTACTCAATACTCTGACCAATAAAGGAAAGCATACCAAACGCCGCCTTCACTATCCTATCTACCTGCGACTCCACTTTCAAGAAGCTATGAACCTGCACTCCAAGATCTCTTTGTTCAGCAACACTCCCTAGGACCTTACCATTAAGTGTATAAGTCCTGCTAAGATTTGCTTTCCCAAAATGCAGTACCACGCATTTATCTGAATTAAACTCCATCGGCCACTTCTCAGCCCATTGATCCATCTGATCAAGATCCTGTTGTAATCTAAGGTAACCTTCTTTGCTGTCGACCACACCTCCAATTTTGGTGTCATCTGCAAACTTACTAACCATACCTCCTCTTATGCTCGCATCCAAATCACTTATATAAATGACAAAACAAGATTAGACCATTTGGCCCATCGAATCTGCTCTGCCACTTGACCATCACTGATATATTGTCAACCCGATTCTCCTGCCTTTTCCCTATAATCTCCTTACCAAACAAAACCCTATCCATCTCCATCTTAAATACACTCAATGACTTGGCCTCTGCAGCCTTCTGCAGCAATGACTTGGCACCAATTAGCACCCTGAGGCTGAAGAAATTCCTCCTCATCTCAGTTCTGAAGGGTCATCCCTTCATGGAGACTGTGCCCTCGGATCCTAGTTTCTCCTACTAGTGGAAACATCTCTTTGTCCACTCTATCCAGGCATCCCAGTATTTTGGAAGCTTCAATCAGATCCCACCTCATCCCTCTAAACTCCATCAAATGGAAGATAAAAATGGGGAGGCAGTGACGACTCTATCTTTTGCCTTCTCCTGAAACACATACTTTAAATACACTAGCCATGATGCTCTTATATTTGTCTTCCATCATTATCAGTCTCATGAGCAACATAAAAATATTGTCTTCTTCGTTAGTTGAGGCTGACAAATCCACCTGAAAATTTGTCAGTTATGGCACATGACTTCCTAAATCCTTGATGTTGATCATGTGACAAATAATTAATATTGCCCCATATGTTGGCAGACTTACAAGAAAAATTAATTTGTTAAGTTGCAACATAATTAACTTAACAATCCATTTAAATGCACAAATTCTGTAGCTACTAACACCTGACTGAAATCCAATGAATAATGCAGATTGTAGACAGAGTTGCATTTATCAAATGACTTGATTCAAATTTTGAGTTTCAAGTTATAAATCTGACCAATGTTTTTCTAAAAATACAAAATTTACCATCAGAAAAGACTGCCAATGGGATTGAATGCACTTTGTTGAGAATTAACTGCATTCACCTTAATATAAACTATGACTCCAATAATTTATCACTGACCTGTCTATTGGCCTTTTCTTTGAAGGTTGCAATCACATCTCAATTCATCAGAAACTACCAAATCCAGAAGAAGAAGGGATTATGAACTCAGAGATGACGTTTTCTGGAACTAGTCTGTCTTCATTTTCCTTGATATGGAGATGCCGGTGTTGGATAAAGTTAAAAATCACACAACATCAGGTTATAGTCAAACAGGGTTATTTGGAATTACAAGCTTTTGGAGGGCTGCACCTTCATCAGGTAGTCACTAGCTACCTGACGAAGGAGCAGCGCTCCGAAAGCTTGTACTTCCAAATCAATCTGTCAGACTATACCCTTACGTTGTGATTTTCAACTTGATTTTCCTTGCAGCTTTTTAATTTCTCTCTGAAGAAAGATCCTGTCATTCTCATGCCTGTGGATGGCATCTGACAGCTCTTCTTAGTCCTCTTGACCTGAAAAGTGACATTCATTTTACAGGCTGTCACCTCCCATTTCATCTTCCTCACTCTTCAGTGAGGGAATTCATGGAGTTTTAAATAATTTTCAAGATATAATTCAAAACATTGTCTATCAGAATGGTGATGTGTGCTTCATTAAGTTTAGACTTCTACATCCAGCAAAATGTTCCTCTGCTTAATGTGCCATTTTCTTGCGTTTGCAAAGCATTTTGTTTTTAACATGCATTTAAATGAGCTGATATATTTTGCTTGCAAGTGAATCCGTTGCCTGCAACAAGTTGTGCTAAACAAATTTGTTCAAAGTCAAAGTGAAAAGTAACATTTGATTCATTAAAACCAAAGCAATACTACTTTGTTTTGCTTGTGCATTAAGATTTTTATTGATACCATTTGTTAAAAATAATCACAATCCACCAATTCCCCAATTCCAATAATCAGGGCAACTGCAACATTACCAATGAAGTAATTCAAACCTGCCTAAACTTGCTTAGTGTTGTGTAGGTTTGCCCACTTTTTATGTTAAAAAACAGTTGGAAACTTCACAATCTAGCCTAATATCAGTCATGAAAAACATCTTTACCCAAATGTAAAGTTATTTTTCACAATAGGTACAGAGGAAAAGAAAAAAGATGACAAAAAAACTTGCATTTAAATAGCACTTTTCATGACCTCAGTGAGTCCCAAATCACCTTTAATGAAAATGAAGTACTTCCCACCCTACCTCCTGTAAAAATGCCATCCCGTATTCCTAATTCCTCCATCTCCGCTGTATCTGTATCTGCTCCCAGGAAGACCAGTTCCACTACAGAACACACCAGATGGCCTCCTTCTTTAGAGACCACAAGTTCCCTTCCCACATGGTTGAAGATGCCCTCCAACGCATCTCATCCCCAGCCCCCATCTCTGTCCTCAAACCGTAATAAGGACAGAACCCCCCTGGTTCTCACCTTCCACCCTACCAACCTTCGCATTAACCGCATCATCCGCCGACATTTCCGCCACCTCCAACCGACCCCTCCCCACCCCTTTCCACCTTCTGCAAAAACCATTCCCTCCGTGACTACCTGGTCAGGTCCATGCCCCCCCTACAACCCACCCTCCCGTCCTGGCACCCTCCCCTGCCACTGCAGGAATTGCAAAACCTGCACCCACACCTCCCCCCTCACCTCCATCCAGGACTCCAAAAGAGCCTTCCATGTCCATCAAAGTTTCACCTGCACTTCCACACGTCATTCACTGTATCCATTGCTCCCGGTGCAGTCTCCTCTACATTGGGGAGACTGGATGCCTTCTCGCAGAGCACTTCAGGGAATATCTCTGGAACACCCGCACCAATCAACCCCACTGCCCCGTGGCCAAACATGTCACACCCCCCCAGTCCCATCCCCCACCACACCCTCCCACTCTGCTGAGGACATGCAGGTCCTGGGCCTCCTCCACCGCCACTCCCTCACCACCCGAAGCCTGGAGGAAGAATGCCTCATCTTCTGCCTCAGAACACTTCAACCCCAGGGCATCAATGTGGACTTCACCAGTTTCCTCATTTCCCCTTCCCTCCCCCCCCACCTTACCCAGTTCCAACCTTCCAGCTCAGCACCATCCCCATGACCTCTCCTACCTGCCAATCTTCCTTCCCACCTATCCACTCCACCCTCCTCTCTGACCTATCACCTTCATGCCCACCCCCATCCACCTATTGTACTCTTGGCTACCTTCTCCCCAGCCCCATCCCCCTCCCGTTTATCGCTCCACCCTGGAGGCTCTCTGCCTTCATTCCTGATGAAGGGTTTTTGACCGAAATGTCGATTTTCCTGCTCCTCGGATGCTGCCTGACCTGTTGTGCTTTTCCAGCACCACTGTAATCTAGACTACTTTTGAAATGTAGACACTGTTGCAATGTTGGAAATGTGACAGTAAACTCGGCAATGTGATCATCATTGGACAATCTGCTAGACGATGTTGATTAGTTGATCATCATTGCTCAGAACACCTCGGATAGCTCCACTGGTCTTTGAAACAACGCCATGGGATATTTTCCATTCATTCAAGCAGCTAAATATGGTTTGGTTTAAGAGCTCATCCAAAGGACAATGCAGCATTCCCTTTATATTGCAATGGAGCATCAGCCTCGAATTTGTGCTCAAGCCTAGGACCTAGACTTTAATCTGAAGCCTATGATGCAGAGGCTACAACGACCATCTCAAACATGGTTTAGTTTCAATTTGAAAACAGAACTTTGGCTTAGATATTGGTGGAAAAATGCCACTAATGATCTGTAAGTTGATAACACTACAATAATGTGGTTATATTTGAACACAATTTGAACGCACATAAATAATTTGATACAAACATATTCACAGTTCACTATTAAGTGTAGTAAGAGGCTGAATATCTTTCAGTACTTTTTGACTCAATATTTTCAGCTTTTTGCTTACAGAGTGCATACGGTAAGAGTTATGTTTAAGACTACTGCAAAGAAAAAGCTAAAAGTTATTTAGATTTAAGTCAATACAGCAGGAGCCCATTCCCCAAGTGGTATCATCTGCAGCACCTGCAAATTCCTCAATGTTCTGGCAGGCTGGATGACCACATGTAGAGGACGTGTGGCCAGTTCAAACAGCTCGAGCAATGAGCATTAGAATTGGAGTAATGGCTGGAAGTACAGAGATACATCACTGTTATGAAAATATGGGTATACCTTTAAGAGAGTTAAAAGCAGCAGAACTACCAGGCACACCACCAAGTGTACTCAAAAATGGTAACAATGTAACATTGAGTCAAACCATTTGATTAGTTCATTGTTTGGAGACAAAAAACAAATTTGAATTCGGCCAATCAGTTTAAATTATACCCGAAACATATCAAACTCCAGTCAAGATTGAATTGAGTACATTGACAATCTTAAAAGCCAATGACACAATCCAATGCTCTGGAGTATAAGATTGGGGAAAATTGAACAGTTGAGAGGAGAACTGCCACCACCCAACATGTCAACAGAATGCTTGAAAATAGCTCTCTCTTACAAGTACCTATTTGATCAGTAACCTATGACACAGAAATTCCCAACAAGGAGAAAGGAAGATCCAAAGACAAAGACCTACAGCTGCCTAGTTTTGAGATAACAAGTATTGTTTTGTAAATTTTAACTGGAGTTTTATCGGACTAGTATTATAAAAGGGAAGATAACAGATAGATTAGAGAAAGAAATTGTAAATAGTGGTTAGTTAATTATTCTCTGTTATACTTTAAAAAATAAAGTTGTTAATTTTTACTTTAAATAGTTCTTGGCCACTTGAATTTTTACAAATTACTGCATGGGATAAATCTTTTCTGTATTGCTGGTTTTAAATTAAGCAGGAGGGCTTACCCCATGTCATAACATCACTGAGGCTGAAGGATAGCACAGTTCCTAAAATGGGCAAGCCACAAAGCTGCAGGCAGAGTGGGCATGGGAGAGCAACAGGCAGAGGGAAGGTGTGAAGCAGGCATAGAACATAGAACATTACAGCGCGGTACAGACCCTGCAGCCCTCGATGTTACATTGACCTGTGGAATCAATCTGAAGCCCTCTACCCGACACTATTCCATTTTCAGCCATATGTTTATCCAATGACCACTTAAATGCCCTGAAAGTTGGCGAGTCTACTACTGTTGCAAGAGTGCATTCCACGCTCCTAATACTGAGTAAAGAAACTACCTCTGACCTCTGGCCTATATCTATCACCCTTCAATTTAAAGCTACATCTCCTTGTGCAAGCCATCATCATCTGAGGAAAAAGGCTCTCACTGTCCATTATAAGTAACTGTCTCAATTAAGTCACCTTTCAACCTTCTTCTCTCTAACGAAAACAGCCTCAAGTCCCTCAACCTTTCCTCATAAGACCTTCCCTCCATATCAAGCAACAGCACAATAAATATCCTCCACTTGGAATATTGTGTCCAGTTCTAGTCACTGTACTACAGGAAAGATACAGAGGCTTTGGAGAGGGTGCAAAGAAGGTTTACCAGGATGCTGCCTGGACTGGAGGGCTTGCCTTATGAAGAAAGGTTAAATAAGCTTGGACTTTTCTATCTAGAGAGGAGGAAGAAGAGAGGAGACCTGATCGAGGTGTACAAAGTGGAATAGATAGAGTCAATAGCCAGAGACTGGTATGAGAATTTATAGTTTGAAGATATTAGGAGGAAGGTATAAAGGAGACGTCAGAGGTAGGTTCTTGACGCAGAGAGTTGTGAATGCATGGAATGCGTTGCCAGTTGTGGTGATGGAAACAGAGTCATTGGGGACATTTAAGCGACTGCTGGACATGCACATGGATAGCAGTGAGTTGAGGGATGGGGAGGTTAAGTTACTATATTTTACATTACGATTAAGTCTCAGCACAACATCGTGGGCCGAAGGGATTGTGCTGTGCTGTACTTTTCTATGTTCTATGTCCTATGAAACCCTTTCCAAAGCTTTCACATCCTTCCTATAATGCAGTGACCAAAACTGTATGCAATACTCCAAGTGCAACCGCACCAGAATTTTGTACAGCTGCAGCATGGCCTCATGACTCTGAAACTCAATCTCTCTACCAATAACAGCTACCACACTGTATGTCTTCTTAACAACCCTATCAACCTGGGTGGCAGCTTTCAGGAATCTATGTACATGGACACTGAGATCTCTCTACTCATCTACACTACCAAGAATCTTACCATTAGCCAAGTACTCTCTATTCCTGTTGCTCCTTCCAAAGTGAATCACTTCACACTTTTCCACATTAAACTCCATTTGCCACTTCTCAGCCCAGTTCTGCAGCTTATCTATGTCCCTCTGAAACCTACAACATCCTTTGACACTATCCACGACTCCACTGACCTTAGTGTCATCCACAAATTTACTAACCCATCCTTCTCCTTTCCTCATCTAGGTCATTTATAAAAATTACAAACAGCAGAGGCCCCAAAACAGATCCTTACGGTACACCAATAGCAACTGAACTCCAGGATGAACATTTCCCATCCATCACCACCCTCTGTCTTCTTTCAGCTAGCCAATTTCTAATCCAAACTGCCAAATCACTCTCAAATCCATGCCTCTCCCATGTATTTTCTGCAATAGCCTACCCTGGGAAACTTTATCAATCGCCTTTCTGAAATCCATATACAAAACATCAACCGCTTTACCTCATCCACCTGTTTGGTCATCATCTCAAAGAGATCAATAAGGTTTGTGAGGCACGACTTACCCTTCACAAAACCATGCTGACAATCCCTAATCGACTTATTCCTCTCTAGACAATTATAAATCTTATTGCTTATAACCTTTTCTAACACTTTACCCACAACTGAAGTAAGGTCATTGGTTTATAAGTACCAGGTTGCCTCCACTTCCCTTCTTGAACAAGGGGACATTTGCTATCCTCCAGTCTTCTGGCACTATTCATGTAGAAAATGACAATGCAAAGGTCAAAGTCAAAGGCTTGGAAATCTCCTCTCTGGCTTCCCAGAGAATCCTAGGATAAATCCTATCCAGTTTAGGGAACTTAACTATCTTCACACATTCCAGAATTTCTAACACCTCCTCCTTATGAACCTCAATCCCGTCCAATCTAGTAGCCTGTATCTCAGTATTCCCCTCGACATCATTGTCTTTTTCCAGTGTGAATACTGATGAAAAATATTCATTTTGTGCTTCCTCTATCTCCTTGGACTCCATGCATAGCTTCCTACTCCTATCCTTGATTGGCCCTAATAATTCTCTAGTCATTTTTTTACTCCTGATATACCCGTTTTCCTTGATCCTATCCGCCAATGACTTCTCATGTCCTCTCCTGGCTTTTCTTGGTTCTCTCTTTAGGTGTTTTCTGGCTAACTTACAACTCTCAAGTGTCCTAACTGAGCTATCATATCGCATTCTAACATAAGCCTTCTTCTTCCTCTAGACAAGAGATTCAACTCCCTTATTAAACCACGGCTCCCTCACTCAACCACTTCCTCCCTGCCTGATAGGTAAATAATTATCAAGGACATGTATTAGCTGTTCCTTGAATAAGCTCCACATTTCAATTGTGCCCATCCCCTCCAGTTTCCTTCTCCATCCTATGCATCCTAAATCTTGTTTAATTGCATCATAATTGCCTTTCCCCCCATCAATAACTCTTACCCTGCGGTATATACCCATCGCTTTCCATCATCAAAGTAAACATAACCGAATTGTGGTCACAATCACCAAAGTGCTAACCTATCTCCAAATCTAACACTGGCCAGGTACATTCACCAGTACCAAATCAATGTGGCCTCACCCCTTGTTGGCCTGCCCACATACTGTGCTAGGAAGCACACATTGGACAAAAACTGACCCACCTAAAGTACTCGAACTACAGTATTTCCAGTCAATATTTGGTAAGTTAAAGTCCCTCATAACACCTACCCTCTTACTCTCGCTCCTATCCAGAATTACCTTTGTTATCCTTTCCTCTACATTTCTGGAACTCTTTAGAGGCCGATAGAAAACTCCCAACAGGGTGACTTCTCCTTTCCTATTTCTAACCTCAGCCCATACTACCTCAGTAGATAAGTCCTCAAATGTCCTTTCTGCCAAAGTAATACTGTCTTTGTCTAATAATGCCACACACCCCCTCTTTTACATCTCTTTTTTTACTGAAACATCTAAATCCTGGAACCTGCAACAACCATTCCTGTCCCTGCCTATCCATGTCTCAGAGATGGCCACAACATCGAAATCCCAGGTACCAACCTACACTGCACGTTCACGCACCTTATTCCAGATGCTCCTGGCATTGAAGTAGACACACTTCAAACCACCTCCCTGCCTACTGGTGAACTCTTGCAACTTTGAAACCTCATTTCTGACCTCACTACTCTTAACCGCCTGGACACCGGAACTACAGTTTAAGTTCCCATTCCCCTGCTGAATTAGTTCAAACCCTCCCGATGAGCATTAGCAAATTCCGCCGCCCCCCAGGATATTGGTACCCCTCTTGTTCAGGCATAGACCATTCTGTTTGTTGAGGCCCCACCTACCCCAGAATGAGCTGCAATTGTCCAGGAATCCAAAACCCTCTCTCCTGCACCATCCCTGCAGCCTGTAGGGAGATAGCAAAGTCCCAGTGGTCGTGCTGGCCTTAAAAATGATGTCTTCAAATCACATGATGAAATGTTAATAGCTGAGGGTTAATTGGACATGACAATGAGCAATTGAAACAAACTGGAAATGTACACGGAAATCAGCCTGGTGTCAAAAAAAAAGCCTGTTTTGGCTGGGAAGGAATTGCATTACTTTGATTGTCTGCGAGAACCTTTCCTTTAGACAGTTAACACGCAGTCACCTGGGAGAAAGTGAGGACTGCAGATGCTGGAGATCAGAGACAAGAGTGTGGTGCTGGAAAAGCACAGCAGGTCAGGCAGCTACCGAGGAGCAGAATAGATGTTTCAGCATAAGCCCTTCATCAGAAAGGTCCCCCTTAGTCCAGGAGCTCCCCACCTATATTCAGGACACCACCCACACCCTTCACCTCCTCCAAGATTTTCACTTCCCTGGCCCCCAATGCCTCATCTTCACCATGGACATCCATCACTGTACACATCAATCCACCACAACAAAGGCCTCCAAAGTCCTCCATTTCTTCCTTTCACGCCGTCCCAACCAGTACCCTTCCACTGACAGCCTCATCCGCCTGGCTGAACTGGTCCTCACCCTTAACTTCTCCATCCAATCCTCTCACTTCCTCCAAACCAAAGGGGTAGACATATGCACCCACATGGGCACCAGCTATGCCTGCCTCTTTGTCGGGTGCGTAGAACAATCCATCTTCCGCAGCTACACTGGCACCACAGCTCACCTGTTCCTCCGCTACTTTAATGACTGCATTGGCACTACCTCTTGCTCCCATGAAGAGGCTGAACAGTTCATCAACCTCACTAACACCTTTCACCCCAAACTCAAATTCGCCTGGACCAGCTTGGACACATCCCTCCCCTTTGTGGAGCTTTCCATTTCTGGCGACCAACTAACCACAGACATCTATTACAAATCCACTGACTCCGACAGCTACCTGCACGACATCTCCTCCCACCTACCTCCTGTAAAAGAACCATCCCTTACTCCCAATTCCTCCGCCTCCTCTGCATCTGTTCCCAGGATGACCAATTCCACCTTAGAAAATCCCAGATGACCTTGTTCTTCCAAGATCACAATTTCCCTTCCCATGTGGTTGGTGATACCCTCCAGCGCATCTCTTCCACTTCCTGCATCCCAACCCTTGAACCACACCTCTCCAATCACAACAAGGACAGAACCCTCTTGACCTCACCTTCCACCCCATCAACCTCAGTATACATCGCATCATCCTCTGCCACTTCTAGTACCTACAAACGGACCCCACCACCAGAGATATAATTCTCTCTCCATCCCTATCAGTGTTCCAGACAGACCATTCTCTCCTCGATCCCTTGTCAGGTCCACACCCCCACCAGCCCTCACTCCACTCCTGCCACAGCAGGAAGTGCAAAATCTGCACCCACACCACTTCCTTCACCTCCATCCAGGACTCCAAAGGATTCTTCCACATCCGACAGAAATCTACTTGTACCTCCACCAATGTCATCTATTGTATCCATTGCACCCGATGTGGTCTCCTCTACATCGGGGAGACAGGATGCTACTGGCGGATTGTTTCAGAGAACATCTCTGGGACACCCCCACCCACCAATCGCACCACCCTGTGGCTAAACACTGCAACTACCCCTCTCACTCCACCAAGGACATGCAGGTCCTGGGCCTCCTCCACAGCCAAACCCCTACCTGACACCAGGAGAAAGAATGCCTCATATTCTGCCTTAGGACCTTGCAACCACACGGGAATAATGTGGGTTTCAACAACTTCCTCATTTCCCCTCCCCCCACATTATCCCAGTCCCAAGCTTCCAACTAGGCACCACCCTCATGACCTGTCCATGACCTTTCCCATCTATCTGCTCCACCCTCCTCTCCGACCTATCATTTTCTTCTTCACCTTCATCAAAATTCCTGATGGACTTATACCCAAAACATCGATTCTCCAGCTCTTCGGATTCTGCCTGACATGCTGTGCCTTTCCAGCACTGCAGGGCGGCACAGTGGCTCAGTGGTTAGCACTGCTGCTTCACAGCACCAGGGACCCAGGCTCGATTCCAGTCTCGGGCGATTGTCTGTGTGGAGTTTGCACATTTTCCCTGTGTCTGCATGGGTTTCCTCTGGGTGCTCCGGTTTCCTCCCACAGTCCAAAAATGTCCAGGTCAGGTGAATTGGCCATGCTAAATTGCTCACAGTGCTAGGTAAATCATTCAGAGGGAAATGGATCGGGTGGGTTACTGTTCGGATAGTCAGTGTGGACTGGTTGGGCCGAAGGGCCTGTTTCCGCACTGTAGAGAATCAAATCTAATCTCACTGCACTCTCAACATGCAGTCACCTGGAGATGTTTTCAATTTGTTTTCTGCACATTGGAATTCAGGTGAATTGGCCATGCTAAATTGCCCGTAGTGGTAGAAGTAGGGGAATGGGTCTGGGTGTGTTGCTCTTTGGAGGGTTGATGTGGACTTGTTGGGCCGAAGGGCCTGTTTCTATGCTGTGAGTAATCTAATATAGTTTGCATATACATTAAGTAGATTAAGTTAATTAAATTAGCTATGTATTCAAGTGCATGTGGCTACTTGGAATTACTTACTTTTAAAGAGCCAGTGAGGTACTTTCAGCCTAACAATAGTGTCCCACTTGTTAACTATTTCACTCCCATACTGCTGGGAGTGTGTTACACGCCTCCAAACATAGTGGGCAATAGAGAAGCTATGTAAACAATCACTGAGGTGTGTGAGAATAACAATAGCGTAATATCTATGAGGGGCAGGATGGGTGGGTAAGGTTCCCCTTGGCTGAAGGGTCAATAATGAGGGGGCATTATTTTAAAGTGAAGGGATTGACTTTTGGAGGGAAATAAAGGAAAGTATTTTCCCCCCCCCCAAATGGAGGGTGGAGGAGGTCTGGAATTCACTGCCTGAGAGGGTCGTAGAAGCAGGAAACCTCATAATTTTTAACTTGTGCATGGATAAGCTCTTGAAATGTCATAACATTTCAGGTTGTGGGCCATGTGCCAGAAAAAGGACTAGTGTCGATAGGTTGGTGCAGACTTGATGGACCTTTTCTGTGCTGCTTGACTTTAATTCAAAGGTGTGAAAGTGTTTCTTTTTCCAAAATGTCAGAATATAAAATCAAATGTCTGTGATCGTCCATCCACATTGTATAAATTATATAAATAAATGTGAGATAACTCCTTCTAAAGATGAATGAAATCCCACTCACTGAAAAGCAAATATAATGATGTATCAATCACTTACAAAACATAATATACTGTAACCATTTTATCAGATAACAAAATAAATTGTATAGGTATAAATATTAAATATTCCTTTCTAAAGATAATTTGTAGATTAAAACATCCCTACTTTTTAAAAACCCAACATAAAATCACCGTTTTAAAATTTGGGTGAACTGTAGCTTCATTCTGTTGAGAAGGAGCATGGGGCAGAAACATATCATCACCCACAATCTCTCAGCAAACACTGGATGCTAAGGCTCTATTGCACAGTCGTTTCTGACTGAGAAATCCAAAAAGTCACAGAAAGAACTGTGGATGCTGGAAATCAGAAACAAAAGCATAAATTGCTGGAAAAGCTCAGCAAGTCCAGCAGCATCTGTGGAGATAAGTGGGTTGAAACATTAACTCTGATTTCTCTCCAGAGATGCTGCCAGGCCTACTGAGCTTTTCCAGCAATTTCTGCTTTTGTCAGCATGGACAAGAGACCTTCTCTGTTGGCTCAGGGCATGCACATTTCTTTACCCTCCACCTTCTTTGCTCTTTGCAGTTATGAATTACCTGGTCCTGCAAGGACAAGGTTCTAGTGATTGGATACAAAGGTGTATAAGTGACATAGCTAAATAACTGGAGGGATGTTGATAAAGTGGGAGCTCAATGTGAGGCTGGTTAGTGTGTGTAAGTAAATGTTAAACGTGAGTGCTGACAGCTGTTAGCTGAGTTGTAGGTTGAGTAGTATGAAAGGTCTTTGGGGTGACAGATAGAAGATATTATGTGAGGATGTGTTCAGAGACCTTCAGCAGCTATGTGAGCTCTTTCAATTTTATGTGACCATTCTGTCTGATTGCCTGAGCCAGTCCCTGACCATTTTCATCCCTGGCCACCTACTCCCATTCCCTCCAAAAATAAATGCACTCCTGCAGAAAGTGGCTTCTCACCTTGTGTTCATCATCTTCATGAGGGAGGCCATCAGACTTCAGAAGTCAGCTGTTTTCTGCAATCCTCCATTTCCCACGCTTTTACTTCTCTTCGTGTCTCCAGCTACATTTCAGCAATTGTCTCAGAGTTCAAGGAAGGGAGCTGACTGTATTGAAGAGGAACAGGTTATCTACACCGTGTATTGTTCTGTGTCTGTGGAGCATTCAAGCTACCAGCTACATTGGCACTTCTCCAATCCATGTTACAATCAGGTACCTGAGGATGCAGCACTGAATTTGCAAGCTGCTGCTTCAATGGCATAGAAATTGTGCATCCTGCATCCAAAGCCATGCACACCAATCTGTAGCCCAAAGTGCCTTTAATATGCCTTGGTGTATCTGAATGGCTACATTCGGATCCTACTTCAGAACATCAGAGAGAAGAGGAGTTGATAAGTTTCCAATTTGAGAGAGTGGTGCTGGAAAGACAGATTCCTGAAGGGGTCTTGCCTGAAACGTTGATCCTCCCGCTCCTCAGATGCTGCCCGACCTGCTGTACTTTTCCAGCACCACTCTCCCGACTCTGATCTCCAACATCTGCAGTCCTCACTTTCTCCAAGGTTTCCAATTGGCAAGCTCCATCAGGACACCTGTTCAGGTTAGAGTGATGCTCACTCCTGATGAAGGGCTTTTGCCCGAAACGTCGATTTTCCTGCTCCTCGGATGCTGCCTGACCTGTTGTGCTTTTCCAGCACCACTCTAATTTTGACTCTGATTTCCAGCACCTGCAGTACCCACTTCCACTCACCTGTTCAGGGGTTTACTTTCGACTGGTTTTATACCAGCCTGATGCCAATTTCTGACATTTCACATTCTTCAGACATATAATTACATTATAGCCCTACAGTGCAACTTTGGCTAAGAAAGTAGAATAATACCCAAAGAACTGGCCTGACCCTACGCAAAGGATCGCTGACCAGTGCTCTTTTAGGAAGCTCTTCCAGCCAGAGGCTGGTGGGAATGTGGAATGCGCAGTCTGGGAAAGAGGTTGAGGCAGGTAATCTCACAAGCTTTAAACAGTTCATGGATGAGCACTTGAAGTGTCATTGTATGTGCTGTAGAATAGGATAAGTGTTGATAGATCAGTGCAAGATATGGTGGGCAAAAAGGCCTCTTCAGTGTTGTATTTGTAGAGTAACTCTACATAATTAATTCCATTGGCTTGCTGACGACTTATCTTTTAATGAGCTCATACACCACGTTCTATGACAACATTCAACATCAGGTAAGCACAGAGGAGGACAGGGCATTTGAATGACTTACTGGTACATACAGAACGAGTTACCTGGCAACTGGAACTGGTGTGACATAGTGGCTCAGCATCAGCTTTTTCAATTGAACTGTCTCACAGTCCTTCACTTTGGCTGGACAAAATCCAGAAGAGGATAGAAAAAGGCATAGTTTTGAAAACATTCTGCTGTATTCCCAGATGACAGTCATGCTTCAAAAATACAAGAAGAAATATGTTTCTTCATGGGTATTCATGCCTCATGGAAACTGACGGCAAACTTCTCAGAATCCCTGCAGTTTGGAAGCAGACCATTCAGCCCACTGAGTCCACACCAATCCTCCAAAAAGCATCCCTCCCAGACTCCAACCCTATCCCTGTCACTCTGCATTTCCCATGGCTAACCCACCTAGCCTGCACATGCCTGGACTCTATAGCAGTTTAGCATGCCCAATTCACCTAAACTGCGCATCTTTGGACTGTGGGGGGGAACTGGAGCACCCGGAGGAAACCCACACAGACATGGGGAGAATGTGCAAACTCCACACAGACAGACGCTCAAGGTTGGAATCGAACCCACGTTTCTGCCAGGGTGAGACAGCATGCTAACCACTGAGCCACCTTGCCATCCTTATAATGACAGTAACTATTCCTCGAAAGTTAATCGAAGGCTGTGAAACATTTTGGTACACCCTGGGGAAGTGTAAGTTGTTCAGTAAATTGTACCTTCCTCTGAAAGAAAGGGCAAGGAAATATACTTTAAATGGTTTAAGATTTGAATAGGAGAGAAAGAGACTCCTTCAGGTAAAAATGGACATAATTACAAAGGATACACCCAGACTGAATCTTTTGACTTCGCAAGTATAATTACTGACAAGTCAATGATGTTGAATGATGTCATTAATTAGGCTGCAGTTCAATTGTTAAGTAAGGAACACCAAGATGTGAATAATTATGAAATCCCTTAATTTCACAGAGCAGTCACCAGCTAATACATTGACAATATGTACTTCTGAGGAGAAATTAGATCAGCACATGATGATACATTGCATTTAAGTGGATTACAGACTGGACCAAGGGAAAGGACAGCACAACTCATTAGAGTGTAAAGATATACAGATAGAGTCACTGAGACGTACAGCATGGAAACAGACCCTTCGGTCCAACTCGTCCATGCTAACCAGATATCCTACATAATCTAATCCCATTTGCCAGCACTTGGCCCATATCCCTCTAAACCCTTCCTATTCATAAACCCATTCAGATACCTTTTAAATGCTGTAATTGTGACATCCTCAGGATTTACAGCAAAGGACTCAGAAGAGTGCTTTTGTATGCAGAAAACAAGAATTATTGATTTCTTTTTAAAAATACCATTTGCTAACCTTAGCAGAAGTTTGAAAGGAAGAAATCTTCAGCATAGAGATTGGCATTTCGCAATCTTATCCAAAGTCAATGAAAGTTTTTTTTACAATTTTTTTTTAAAAATTCAGTTGTTGAGCTATCATAACATAATTAGACCACATACTATCACCCTATGACTGATGATGCTATTAATCACTGCCTTTCCCAAATACAATTATTTCCCTCCATTCACAGTTGGAAAATCAATGCAAAATGAATTGCTGAATTACACCCAGAATTGTATCCCCAAGAAGCAATACAGACTTGGGCTGGGTACAGATAATCACCTCGACTGTTGCCACTCTGCATTTGAAATGCTTTTCAGGTCAGCTTCACCACAATGATCCTGGTGCAGGTTCCAGACACATCCTGTTCCTATGGTCCTTTCGATGGTCCCTACCACACATTAAAACATCCCATTGCTTACTACAACCCACATGCTATAATGCCACCACTGAAAGGAGAGATATGGAGAGTGGGCAGGAAAACGGAGTTAAAGGTCAAGATCAATTCTGATGGTATTGAATAGTGGAACAAGCTGAATAGACAGTTGGTACATTGCCAAGATTAGAGTGGTACTGGAAAAGCACAAGAGGTCAGGCAGCATCCGAGGAGCTGGGAAAATGTCAATTTTCCTGCTCCTCGGATACTGCCTGACCGGCTGCTTTTCTAGCACCATTCTAATCTTGACTCTGATCTCTAGCATCTACAGTCCTCACTTTCACCCAGTTAATACACTGCTCCTGTTTCTTGTGTTCTTGTAATGGTTTCAATACTGAAGGAAACATTTACATTATGAATATGGGCATTTTTATATTTGTATTGAAATCATCTAAAATAAGGACAGAATATATGATGTTAAAAGAGGACTGAATGCTCCTGTATAACTGCAGAAATTGTCACTGACACTACTCTGTACTGTCACAAAGCTAGTCGTTTTCTTTCTAAAAGCTGTTCCTTGGCTCAAGAAGACTCTGTCCTTGATTTTTTTTCAGAAGGGTAATAAACCGGGCCGGGATCCGATCAGTCTGGTTTGGTACAGAGATTTAAAACATTTTGAGAGGCCTTTTGTTTATACGTAAATAGATGAGACTTCAGGCCAAAGTGGTCATGTTTTAGAAGTGACCTGTATAAAGCTGAGCTGAGCAGTTTTAGTTCAATCTTGAACTGGTTGGGAGTTCAACAGGGAGCTGTGTGGAAACTCTCTCTCCTTCTAACTTCAACATGTAAGCATGTATTCCATTTAGACTGGATTTTAAAGGGAATTTGCTTATTGGGACTGTTGTGTATATTTGGAACATCATAATTAAGTCTACTTTAGATAGACTGAGTTCTATAGGGGTTCCGTATTCTGTTCTTTGTGTTTCACTGTGTATTTTTGTGAATACATTTCTGTCTGTTTTAATATCTAGTCGTCAACCTAGCTAACGTATTCTAGGTAATTTTCACTGTTCTGAAACAAATTTCAAAGTCATGGTCTGAGACTGCCTGCTTAAGAATGTTTTGAGTAGTCTGGCTTAGTCCATAACAGTACCAGCCTGAAAAATTTGGTCAGCCAGAGGATTGGACAGATATCCAATAGCAGCAAAAAAAAAGAGATAATAAAGAGAAAGAAAGAAGCTTCAAAAGAAAACAAGCGATTGAGATTTTAAACAAAAACATAGTACAACTTATTACAGGTATTTGAAAAGGAAAAGAATAACTAAAGCCAGTGTTGATTCTTTAGACAATGAGTCTAAGGAATTGATAATGGAAGACAAGGAAATGGTGGAGGTATTGAACAGATATTGCGTCTGTCTTCACAGTAGAAGGCTTAGGAACAGCCCAAAGATAATTGGAAATCATGAAGTGATTAGGAGGGATGAGCTTAGAAGAATCACCACTCCACTAGGAAAAAAGGTTCTGGGAAAACAACTGAACCCAAAGGTTGAAGAATCCCCAGGACCAGATGACCTGTATATTAAGGTCTGAAGAGAAGTAACATATAGATAATAGCTGTTTTCTAAAATTCCTTTGATTCTGGAAGGGTCCCAGATTGAAAATTGCAGGAATTATTGGCCAATAAGCTTAGCACTTATCAGGAAAGGGGTTAGAATACATTATCATGGAGGTTATAGCAGGAGAGAGTCATAGAGTCCTCCAGTACAGAGACAGTCCTTTGGCCCAAACTGGTCCATGCCGACCAAAATTCCATCCACTCTAACCCAATTTCCCTGCACTTGGCCCATATCCTTCTAAACCGTTCCTATCTATGTATTTGTCCAAATGCCTTTTAAGTGTTGTTAATGTACTTAATACTTAAAAAAACCCTATGTCTTTTGGCAGGACCAAAATGGGCTTATGAAAGGGGAATCCCAAATGGCAGTTCTCTTCGAGAAAAGTAACATTCATTTGGATCTGTTCATACCATTTGCATTGATGGGCAGCTGGTATACTTGGATTCCAAAAGGCACTTAATAAATTGTCACATAGATTCTGCTCAAGGTTACAGCATAAAATGTAGGGGGCAATATATTAGCATGGATAAAGGGTTGGTTAGCTAACAGGAAGCACAGTATCAGGAAAAAATGGATAAATGGGACTTATCTGACCTGTAAATGGTGACGTGCCACAGGATTCAGTGCCTCTTGGACCTCAGCTATTCACAACCTATACCAGTAATAGGGATGAAGGGACTGAATATAATTTTGCCAGTGACACCAAAATTAATAGGAAAGTAAGTTGTCAACAGGAGGTAGGGAGATTGCAGAATGTGGTGGTAGAGACGGATCTGTATTTCCTGATACATAAATCACCATGTTTGTTTGCATGTACTGCAAGCGATTAGGGAGGTCAATGCAATGTAGTTGTTGACTGGAAGGGCAATTGAATATAAAAATAAGCAAGTGTTACTGTAGCTGTGCAGTACATTTTACTGAAAAGAAATGTTGGAGATCACAGTGTGTCGGACAGCATTCAGGAAGAGAGAACAAGCTAATGTTTCGAACCTAGATGACTCTCGATCAGAGTTGAAGTGAAGTGTGGAGGACACAGCATTTATACTATAGCTGGTGGCACGGTGGGGGGGGGGGGAGCAGGGAGTTGTCGGGGAGAAAGGATGTCATTAGTTCAGTTTAAGTGATCAGAATGTAAGAATGGCAGAACAGTGGTGTGCCTGACTGCCAGACTGGGAAGAACAGATAGTCCCAGTAGATTGGATTGTGGGGGTGCGGGGGTGGGAGAGAGGAGACGAAACTCACTTTACTCATCCCTGGGGTCAAAGACTTATTTTAGGAAGAAAAGTTGAACAAATTAGGCCAATCATCACTGGAGTTTTGAAGAATGTGAAGTAATCTTATTGAAACAGACAAGGTCCTGGGAGACTTAATACGCTGGATACCAGCAGATGTTTCCTCTTGTAAGGAGACTAAACCTGGGGACATATTTTGAAAATGAGAGAGCTCCCTTTTAAGACAAAGCATTCCTTTCTCAGAGTCAGAGGATCTTCCCCATAACATACTGAGGCTGGGCCATTGAACTGGAGTTGGGTCAACACCTGCTGCAAGGTATCTATTTTTCTGTGTATTCTCCAATTTTCATTGCTTCACCTGAAAGTTACCATTTGTTTTGACTTCGAGAAGCAGACGGTGACAATTTGAAATTGTTTACAATAGCTGACAGTGAATCGACAGTGCACTTAACATCTCTCTCAACGTTTTATTTCCATTATAATGAAAACTATAAAGCGTGTTGCAAACTGGGTTGAAAATTCTCTATCACTTGTTTCCCATTACCAGGCAAAGTCAAAGAAGGTTAAAAAGGAAAGAGAGAAAACATCATACGACTGTTAAGAATGATTTCCAGAAACCTTTCAATTTTGGATGTGAGACTGCTGCAAATAGACAAATCCACAAATAAGCATAAATATGTTTTATAAGGCATTGCCATATTTATTCATTTGTAACTAGCTAATAAAAATCAGACTCAAATATTTCAAGTACAGTTAAATACTGATTTAACAGATAACAATTCATGACATTCATCCAATGAAACGATTTCACATACAAAATCAAGACTTAGCCCTTACAGTGACCCCAATAACTAGTTTAGCAGACCAAAGCCTTGTTTACCCTGATTGGTCTTGAAGGGATGTTTTTAACAAGAAAAATCTGGTTGCTTGCCACTGAATGTCAAAACATAGCAAATAGACCAGACCACCCGTGAAGTAAAAATACCAACTATTGTAAAATCCCCTGTATCTCAGCAAATAAATCTCCTTTAAAGTCATGTCGTCCATCCAGGATTTTAAGGTGGTTTCCAAGGGATATTTCCAACAGAAAAGAAGCTTGTTCCATTCTGGCAACTGAAGTAAAATCAGTAGATAAGGCCACCCACAGAAGGAAAAATCCAAAAATGGAGAAAAGTGCTACTTTATCCCTGATGTACAGGTTTCTGACAGGCTGGAATCTACCCCTTTACATTGTCATTAGCAAAAAACATACTACCAAAAAATTGTTTTTATTAATGGTTAGCATAATACTCAGAGCTAGGAAATGCTGTAAATGTGTTTCTCAACTAAGGATTTTATCAGGTTTACTTTGCTGAACATTCCTTTAAATCGATTTTTTAAACGCTATAGGAAGACTCAGGATGGGAGGGGGATATTCATTACTGACTTGCTGGATCAATGTTAACAGGGTAAAATAATTATTTTCAGGTGGAACAGTGATTATTGTTATTAAAGTTAGGGTTACAGAGGCAGAGTACAAAATAATTCCAAGCGTCTGGATGTAGTGGGGGTGAGGAAGGGGCTGATACCGGTTGCCTCAGCTGGCCAGATGACCAGTGTGGTGTCAGATTGAAGCCAGCAGTCTGAAATTGATTCCCACTCCAGCTCAGATGGACAATGGACCTGTCTGTCCACTACCCTATCCCTCAGAGTGAAAGGCAAGCCTCACTGACAATTAAGGCAAAGTCACCCCAGCCTTACCAGACCACAGGGGTCCTGCCTCAGTGGAGAGAGAGCAGGGTGGTTTAACATGAGGGTCGCTATGCCTCTGGTGAGGGAAGAAGTTGAGGAGAGTCCTTCACAGTAACCTCAGCTGGTGCAGGAATTAAACCCACACTATTAGTATCACTCTGTCCCACAAGCCAGCTGTCCGGCCAAGTGAGCTAACCAACCCCCAAATAAAACTAATGCAGGGTCTCTTGATCAGAAACCTTTAAAACAGGAGTTTCACTGAAAGTGCACCATTTAGCCAATTGAGCCTGCTCCACCATTGAATAAGATCAGGGCTGGCCTTTTCGTGGACATGGGAGAGTCGTTAAATTTGGGAGAATCCCTGAGCCATCATTACATCCCGGTTAGTTCAAGGATAGCATTCTTTAAACCCTAACTTAGACCTAACCCTTTTAACTTTATAATTCTTTAATTAGCTATTGGGCAGGTTCCTCACATCAGTACATTCATGTTGCTGACTAAATTGGGGTCAGTTTCAGTTCCTGTGAGAATGGATCTCTCACTCGTCCATCTTTACAATCCTGCAGGTGTACTCACTACCCAGCCTGCTCTACTGGGCTCCAGTGATACAAACAGGCTGAAAAAAAAACTTACTTAAAGCACAATATGTTTCAATAGAATTAACAAAGATAAACCACTACTTCTAACTGGGAGATTAAAATACCAGAAGGGACATGCATAGCAAAGTACCAGGAGGGATAATGCATACAGAAATGAGTGATACAGAATAATCAATGTGGGTTACCACTGAGGATAGTAAAGAGGGTTGTTGTTACAGGTGCTCTGAACAGGAGGGAAAGACAAACATCTTTACAATGGAGATGTTGATATATATTTAGATGTGACGATATTATCATGGGGGTTGTAAATTAGCCAGATGTCAGTGGGAAATTAGAAGAAAGTCTAAATATTCAGAAACAGTCAAGCAGAGTGAAATGAGTCAACATTTTTCTATCTGTCAGTGATATGAACAAGTTTAGTAAATGGCTCCTGTACGAGCTGCAAAAGCAATACAGCGCCTGAAATTCAGAAATAGGTTGCAGCAGCTTTCAGCCTGTCATTGCTCCGGGTGTTGATCAAGTTTGAAGCTGGGAAAAGCACAGCACGTCAAGCAGCATCAGAGGAGCAGGGGAGTCGAGGTTTCAAGTCAGGACCTTCTCATCAGCTCTTCCACCACATCCTGAAAGTCCTACAAAAACCTAAAACATCAACTCTCCTGCTCCTCTGATGCTGCCTGACCTGCTGTGCTTTTTCGAAATCCACATTTTATCGACTCTGACATTCCAGCATCTGCACACCTCATTATCTCCATGTTCCAGGTGGAATAGAGATAGCATAATGTCGAGGAAGCTACTTATTGTTTCTAGTTTCATTTACTTACTACCAGTGGATTGGCCCGCTGTTTCCATTAAGTTCTGAGAGTGGGCAGCAAGATTTCTTGGTGGACAAATGAAATGTAATTCTTTAAAGTAGCACCTGCACTTCACATGGATTAGAACTTGTTCTGTCTCCATCTTACCAGCTCGCTGCAAATGTCACATGACTTCAACCTTCTGTATCAGTCTGCCATGATGGACCTTCTCAAAGGCCTTGCTGAAGTCCATATTGACATCATCCACCACCCTGCCCTCAGCAATTATCTTAGTTTTTTGGGGAAGTGACAATCAAGTTTGTGAGACAAGACCTCCCCTACAGAAAGCCATGCTGTCTATTGGAGTAAGTCCTATCCCTAAGAATCTTCTCCAATAACTTCCCTGCCAGTGATTGTAATTTTCTGGATTATCCCTTTCACTCTTCTTAAACAAAGGAACAACACTGGCCTGTTCTCTAGTCCTTTGTATCTTCTTTAGTCATAGGAGAGATCCCAAAGATTTCATATAAGGCCCAAGCAATTTCTTCCCTTTCCTCCCTCAGCATTCTGGGACAGAACCCATCATGACCTGGGGAGTTGTCACTCTGAATGCTTTTCAAAACATCAAACACCTCCTCCTTTTCATTTTACATTGACATGGTCTAGATTAAAGTGAATTGCATTAGCTTTATTGTCACATGTGCTCACATGAGTACAGTAAAAGGTTTACAAGTCACCACTTACAGTGCCATTGTAAGTACAAAGGTACCTAGCTATGGATTCCTGAGTACAAATTCTTAGACAAAAATTAGAAAAACGAAGAAATAGGAAGTTCACAATAACAGCTCTTCCATGATAACATAATGAAGCAAGAAAAGAAAATTCAAGACAAAACCCACTTAATCCATTTCATGGCTCTGTGATCAAGGACCCCACCTGCCACACCCCCAACCCCCCTCCCACACACACCCCTCCCCTCCGTGTGAATAAAGTGTCAACAGCTGAATAAAAAGTGAATGGATGACTTATGAGCCAATGGTAGAGACATAATGACAAATAATCAAAAATAAGACAAATCAAATGCCTAGAATAACTAGGTATCAGAGTTGAGTCTACTCACACTTTTTGTATTCATCTATTAACACTCTTGGTGGGCGGCACGGTTAGCACTGCTGCCTCACAGCGCCAGAGACCTGGGTTCAATTCCCGCCTCAGGCGACTGACTGTGTGGAATTTGCACATTCTCCCCATGTCTGCGTGGGTTTCCTCCGGGTGCTCCGGTTTCCTCCCACAGTCCAAAGATGTGCAGGGTCAGGTGAATTGGCCATGCTAAATTGCCTGCAGTGTTAGGTAAGGGGTAAATGTAGGGGTATGGGTGGGTTGCGCTTCGGCAGGTCGGTGTGGACTTGTTGGGCCGAAGGGCCTGTTTCCACACCGTAATGTAATCTAATCAGACTCTTGATCACCTGCAAGGACTCATTATTCAGCCCGTTGACACTCCACTTACTATTTGTACTTATCTGTTGACACTCTTAACTACCTGGAATTATCTTGCCATTATCTGTCCCCCTATATATTCTGTGCCTGTGTGCCTCCCTCCACTTCACCTGATGAAGGAGCAGTGCTCTGAAAACTTGTGATTCTACACAAACCTGTTGGACCATAACTTAATGTTGTGTGACCTCTAACTTTGCCCAATATAATTGTTTCAGTTAAACATTCGATCAATGGCAATCTCTGCAATGAGTGATTGTTGATGTAGTATTGGTGAAGCCACAAAGGTGGAGGCAATGCTTTGGACTCGAGTATTGTCTGCTCTACTATAAGAGGAATGGTGAATGGAAACACTGTTGAATCATCAGTTAACAGGTCCATCACTAGCTCTATGTTAGAAGGGAGGTCTTTGACGAAACAGTTGAAGATAACTGCTTTGACACACTTCACCAAACTCCTACATGTATGCCTCAAGACTCTGAAATTAGCCTGCATTAACCACAATTATTCCTCTCAGTAACAAGTATGATGCTTGTTAGTGGAGAAATTGGACTTCAGGTTTCCATGGATCCTTGATGCCAGTATCAATTGGACATTGCTTTGATAAAGAGGAATGCAGCTCTCACAATACCTCAAGTATTTAATTTATGTGCGTATATGAACTCAAGCTTTGAAACAATATGCATCTTGGAGGGTTTACAGATTATTATGAATAAGAATACTTTGATGGCAATATTAGTAACTTATTGTTACATTATTGATCATTGAGTTTTTAGGCCAAGTTGGCTGATAATTGGCTTTGCTAAAGCTACGCTTTTTATGAATGGTACATATTTTACATTGGCAGGTATATACTAGTGCCATAACTAAAATGGAATGGTTTAGTTGGTAAGTGGACCATCCTAGTGGCCTGCTGGTCTTCAGCATTACAGACAGGATGTGATCATAATACACTGCTTTTAGACTGTACTAAGTACTCTCAGAAACTATCTTACAAATGACGTATAGCAGCTTCCAGGGTCAGACATAGGTGGTCTAACCATTTCAAATTACACTGCAATCCTCCCTTTACTTGCCTTAAGGTCAGTTAGGTGAAAGTGAGGATTGCAGATGTTGGAGATCAGAGTCGAGAGTGTAGTGCTAGAAAAGCACACCAGGTCAGGCATCATCCGAGGAGGAGGACAATCAACGTCTCGATCAGGAAAGTCAGTTAGCTCAGGTGACCGGATGGCTGTTTTGTGGATACATTGCCTGAGTTCAAATCCCATTCCAGCAAAGATTACCATGAAGAACCCTCTTTCTCAACCGCTCCCATTACCTGCGCTGTGGTGACTCTCAGGTTAAACCGCCACCAGTCACCTCTTACACTCTCTCTAATGAGAGCACAACCTCATTGTCCAGCAGGACAAGAGTGACTTTCCTTTTTTTTAAAATGAGTCACAAACCTCAGACCATGAACAGTTTGGTGACAGCAAGGAGTGTGATTTTTGAAGAGAGAACACTAAACGAAAAGAATGATTGAAAGGGAGTCAATATAAAGGTGACAAAGGAGCAGCAAGACATTAACCTGAAGAGCTGTTCCTGGCTGACCTTAGATACAAATGTAAGAATGGCTGCCATGCTTAACAGGAGCTATAGATACTTGGTTGTATAGAACTCAAATATTACTGAAACAAAGAGACATGCTGTCAAAGGTTTTACAGCTTGTACTCATCAGGATTGATGCAAGAATGCCAGATTTCAAAGGCAGCAACAATTTATGCTGTATAACAAAATGATGGGCTGATTGGTTGTTCAGTCAGCGTCAATTGATCAGATGTTGCCTGGAGAATGCACCAGGGAGCTGCTGTTCCCCACATCAATGTAGCAGAAAGTTTTACTTTTGGGGGTACCATTCATCGCATGGTGTGCTAGACAGGAGTGTTAGCATGGATGAGTCTATTTCCTATATTTGTGTACGATTATTTGATTGCTTCACAGAGCTACATTTGGACCAAGAGCAAAGCACATCTACAGATCAACCATCAACATAGAAGACCAATGTGTAGTTACGAGTGTGCAGGGCTCCCACCTCCTGATATGGGTCTTTGGCGATATTGACTAATACATTCTCCTTATGTCGACTGTTCATGCATCCATAACACTTTGCTCTCCACCTTCCACATGCTGGAGTCAAAATAAGGATAAATAATGTTACTAACAAACTAGGGCGCTGGTAGTTCGATAATTAAGGTTGAAATCTTTCTGAGATTTCACTGGAACTGAACCCTTCACTGTTTCCAATAAAACAATGTGACGCTAGTAGGTACAGTGGTCATATCCAACTTCTAAACCAGGAGTCCCACTTGCTCCAGAGCTGTATCATAACATCTCTGAACAGGCGGATTTGAAAATATCCGTACCTTAAAATCGGAAAAACAATTGAAGTGTTTTTATTCAAGCTGGTCTCTTTAGTCGAAGCATCACTGAGCTCAGAAAAGCAATTAGTGTCTGCTCCCCCTACTGTTGATTTTTATATTGCTTCTGTCAGTACATTCTTTGTAAATAACAAGCACTCAATTCTCAAACCTGGTGTCCTCTAATGGAAAAGGATGGTTCCCAACAGCTACAGAGTTAAGGGATGTGATTAGAGGCAACCACAGACACTAGATCAGAGACCGATTTCGGAGACTCTGGAATGCCTAACACTCTGCAGTGCCACTGCACTCTCGGTAATATCGGTCTCTTTCCAGATGAGATGTTAAACCAAGCTCACTCTTGCTCATTCAGATGAGCAGAAAAGATCTTACTGTTTTGAGAAAAAGAGCTGTGGGTTATTCTAAGTATCCTCACCAACATGTATCCCTCAATCAACCTCACAATAATAATTTCTTTTGTGACTTCTCTCCGTGCTGATTGTCAAAGCATGCAGGAGACAAACTGGCTGCCATGTTTCACTGGCTTAGAGCAGTCATTCCACTGCAGAGTTTAATGAATGATTGTGCACCCTACTGGTTTCATGGGTAGCCGTGGCTCCAAAAAAGAAAAGGAAAACAAAGCCAAAAAACCTTCACTTACCTTTAAAATGACTCTGATATCCAGGTATCAAATTTGAGGTTCATAATGACCAAGAGTTTCTTTGTGAAATTGAATGTATGCATATAGGTAGCTGTCCCAGTGAAGGACACTTTCAAGTACAGGTATAAGCTTCATAAGACCATAAGACATAGGAGCAGACATTAGTCCATTCAGCCCATCGAGTTCTGCTCTGCCATTTAATGATGGCTATTAATTTTCTTGCTTTCTCCCCATAACCCTTGATCCTCAAGAGCCTATCCATCTCAGTCTTAAATATACCCAACGACCTGGCCTTCACAGCCTTCTGTGACAATGAATTCCATAGGTTTTCCCACTCTCTAGCTGTGTCGGCACTGATCAGATGCAAGGATATCGTTTCAGTGGTGTGAAAGAAGATAGACTTGTTTAGTAAAATACATTCTTAAAAAGCAGAAATTAATTCTCTTGTCTAATTTGATAGTATTGAAATAAATGCAATGATCCTGAGTAGCAGTAAATAACCTGTGGGTGATGAACTGATCACCCAGGCCAACTGTTGATTCAGGATACAAGTTGGTCACTTTGAAGGTGAAGGTAATCTAATCTAATCTAATCTAATCTAATCTAATCTAATCTAATCTAATCTTTGAATTCCTCCATTCCAAACAAAAGGTCCCCTTGTTTCTTTTGGGAGTAACCTAGATGTCTATTAGGAAATAGACAGTAATGGGAGATAATGATTGGAACAGTAAGGTGTTCACTGCTTTAAATGTTATAAAACATGTTACAAAGCAAATAATTATGATTCACAAGTACTACATATCCTGCAAATATTCTGAACTTTAAATGTGCTGTCGGTGTTTAAGAAAGGTGACAACTTTTACATTTATTTTCTACTGCGTTTACAGGGTATCCAAAATGTGACAGCCAACGTGTGCAAACAAGATTCCATAGATTCTGAAATAATTACCAAGCATAGCCATTTTGGCCAAGTTGACACGGTGCTAGGACACAGAGGTCCCTGACTCTGCTTCAAATAGTTTTGAAAATTCATTCACAGGATGAGTGTTGTTGGCTACTCTGTTCTATCTCAGAATGTCCTGGAGAAGGTGGTGATAAGCTGTCTCGTTGAACAGCTGCAGTCCGTAAGGTGTACAGAAGAAAATTATCACTACTAACATGGACTTGGAGAAGACTGGTGTTGGAAAGTTAGACATAACAACCAAAATGCAATGATTTCTGGACAGAGCAAAGGAGAAGTCTATAAGTGTTGTGCTGGAAAAGCAAAGCAGGTCAGGCAGCATCCTAGCAGCGGGAGAATTGATATTTCAGACATAAGCCCTTCTCTGCCTGAAACGTTGACTCTCCTGCTCGTCGGATGCTGCCTGATCTGCTGGGCTTTTCCTATGCCACACTTTCCAACTCTGATCTCCAGCATCTGCAGTCCTCACTTTCTCTAGAGCATCATAAAAGTATTTAATCTGGTACTTGAGCACCAGAAGAGAAGGCATTCATGATTGTGACAAACTTCTGAGCAGTAATTGCAGACAACTCAAACTTCAGGAGTTATGGTCAGAATCCAACTTGTAAGCTCAGGCTTTCTGGCTGAACATACTTGGAAGCCAGTTTCACCCATTTCAGCCTGGTTCCTTTTGCTTTAAAGGTCACAAATGTCCTTGCCTTCTAAGCTTGACAAAAAGCAATAGACTGTAATTTTCAGCATCAGTGCCCACAACACACAATGGTGTACCATTAACTGGGAAGGCATGAATTATGCTGCGAGAACTTTGGAATGAATTTGAGGGAAAAGCAAAGGACCGAGAATGAGATAGCAAGACCACAAACAATCCGAGGGAGGAATAAAGCTGCCCACATCAAATTAGAGGATTTGGAGAGAACAGCCCAATTTAAAGTAAGAACATCAATGGGAAAAGAGAACTACTTGGACTGAGGAAGGAGAAGGGTGAAGAACTGGAATGAATTGTGGTACAGGGAAAAGCATTCGTTTGACTTGGTGATGGGGGGGTGGGTGGGGGGAGGGACAAGCATACCCACTAACCAGGCAACAAAGACTATATGAATATAAAACTTGAATGTGTGGATGGAGGTAAGAGTGCCACATAGATATATAACAGAGAGGAGGATAAGAAAAGTGCCACAGCATCAAAAGGCAGAAAACCTCCCTGAGACACAGTGATGGTATTCATATCAATCTATGATTTACATGGCTTTAGCGTTTATGGGATTTAAATCACTGGCCGAGATTTGAAATTTTGAAAAACATCATTTCATAGGCAGAACACAGCAGCTTTAAAGATGATTGAACATTCGCATTGCAGAAATCTGCAAGTTGTCAAGCCTCTGTAATAGAGCCAACCAGTCTGCAAGAATCCACCAGAGACAGAGGTAGGTAAATGAGCCATCTTCTACCCATTCACAAAACATCTAGACAACATGAGCGTTCATCTGGGTTTAGAACAAGCCATTAGATGTAATCAATGTAGACAATGGACTCTGGGTGAGAAAGGAACTCTTTCATCTCTAATCTAAACATGTCTAAAACACCAACCTGGAATAAACTTGCTCTGGTCATATTTGGATGTCTGGTCAGTTGGTGAGAGGGGATCGTGTGATGACCAAGTACCATTCTTTTCTGTGTTCTACATTTCTTCATGCCATAACGCTGAAGAGGAAAGATACAGAAGAAGCAGAACACTGATTCTCAGGACACTGACACACTCTCTCTCTGTCCAACAGATTTGAGCCCGACCTGATTAGTCACAATCCACACACTGGAGACATGTTTTAAGAACCAATCCAGCAGAGTCTGCCTCCAGAAACAAGACCTATAAATCCTTCATTAACACCTCTGAATTGTCTCATACAGAATTCAGAAGGACCAGCAGGCTCAATCCAAAGCTGCCCAACTCCTCAATCTACATATGATCTGTATCCCACTGACTTTTATTTGATTTCTTACAAACTAGTTAATTGATCCTCCCACATTGTACTTTATGCGTGTGTATGTGTGTGTGTGTGTGTGAGAGAGAGAGAGAGAGAGCATGCGTGCATGTCTGAGTGTGTGTGTATATACGTACTCTTGAATGCGTGTGTGTGTTGTGGTACTTTCATTATTACAATTACATTGGGTCTTAAGTACAATAAATATTATTCTTTTTTCCGTAAATAAACTGTGCATTTTTATAGTCAGAGCACTTGTACAGGGAAACACTCACAGTATTGTCAAGGACACTATTTTAAAAATACAAATTGTTTTGGCCAAATTAGAAGTGGGAGAAAGAGGATAGTAATTCTACCCCTTCTCCTCTCGTCTGAGCACTATTGATGGCACTGGCTTTTTGTATGCAGCCCAAAGAACATTGTGGTTGTGAATATGTGTGCATTATGTCGATAACATATTTTGATTCCCCCAAGTTCAAGGCCTACCACAAAGGTTTATAGAAAATTATCAGCCGATGCTCATATTGTCAATTTGCCTTCTCCATGAAGGTCTATATGGACTGGTGCTGAAGCAAATTAAATTACGAGGAGTCTACGCAGCTGCCCAATGCTAAGACCCATGGAATATGTGATGTGGGAAAATATTTTTGAAAACGTTTGCTTGTTATGTCATAGAAATTAACTAGTAATTTCAAATTCTCACACTTAATCTAGAAATGATGCATATTATGGATGATAAGGCAGTATCTGAAATCCTGATCAATCTTGAACATATAAGAAGCCATGTTGCTGGATGGACAAAGGAAAGTTCAATCTATTTCACTTCCAGGCATCCAAATTATCTCATTATATCGAGTTAATGTAGTTGTTGACTAATATGTAATAGCAATCAATAAAGATTGGTTAATTATAGCCTCCTGCATTTTACAAGGAAACACAGCAATTGAGAGTTTGGAAACATTTCCCTTGATAACAATATTCTTTTTATCTCTTCCAGTCATTAGTATAACTACCAAAAGGAGAATGTGAGGTCTGCAGATGCTGGAGATCAGAGCTGAAAATGTGTTGCTGGAAAAGCGCAGCAGGTCAGGCAGCATCCAGGGAACAGGAGAATCGATGTTTCGGGCATAAGCCCTTCTTCAGGAATGGGCATAAGCCCTTCTTCTGAAGAAGGGCTTATGCCCGAAATGTCGATTCTCCTGTTCCCTGGATGCTGCCTGACCTGCTGCGCTTTTCCAGCAACACATTTTCAGCTATAACTACCAAAAGCCTTGGATACATTACTAGAATTATTTCTTTTCTCTTCATCTGAATAACAATATTCATCAGGGAGTTCAGCTGAACTACACTTTATGACAGCCACAGGTGTCTGTGTGCGATATATTGAAATGTAGAATGAAAAGCTGAATAAAGTATAAAAGTGAGTTTGAAGTCTCCCGATCTAACCTTCAATATATTGCAGATTATGTGATGAATTGAGTCCCTTTGCAAATATCTTTTAAAAAAAACTTACATTTTTTTTCTTCTCAAAGTACAAGTCCAACTTTTCTTTGGTCTACATCAGAGTTTAATAATTTGGCTGTGCAGTATGAAAAACAGCAAACCAGGTTGGATAGATTACGCACCACTAAGGGAGTGTGCTTGATTACCTATGTAGGCATTGAAGGACATTAGGGGAAACTATGTAGAGCTTATGGAGCAAGTGCCAATTTGACAGCTGTCTGCAAAGGAGACATGGAGGCTTCAGGGGCTAGGAGCAGATGCAATGTTTTTGGATTGCACTGTCCACTGCTACAAATATCTTCAGCTCCAATTTGTCCAAAAAGATGAAACTTGTAGACTCAAGAGGCTTTGAATATCAGATTTTTAGGCTCTCAATCCTTTCTATTGTTTCAGAGTATGTTCTTTCAGAGATGAGAGAGAGAAGTATTGAAATAGCTGGATCACAAAACCTTCATTGAAGAATTACAGCATAGCATCACACTTGCTGTTCACACTGAAATATTATTTAGAACAGAATAGTAAACACCTTTTGAGGATATTATAATGATCAGTAACAGACAGAAAAATCAGTTACCTCTTCTCAAACCATTTCTATTGGTGAGGAACACCCAATCATCATTTACATTTAATCTTTCCTGTTCCATGAAACTGTTCCCAAAAGTCATATTGGACTCAAAGCGTTAGGTACATCGCCAGGGATGGGACAGGAATCCCAACTAGGTATCTGAGCAGCATAGCCAAAACACAATGTACCATCAGCTGCCTCCCTTCATAACCCTAGGAATTCTTTCTAGCACTTCTCTCTCTCCATAGATAATGCCAGATGTGCTGAGTTTCTCCAGAACCTTGTTTTTATTTCAGAGCTTCAGCATTCACAGTATTTTGTTGTTATTAAAGGGAAATAAATTGGTTGTGCCCCAATTCAGAATATAGAGATATACAACTAAAAGGGCTACGCGAATGTTTGAATTCAGGTGGAAACTAAAGCACTGAGGTTTAGACCAGATATACCAGAAAGTGGATTAAAGTGCGAGAAAGAATTCCCAGGGTTATGAAGAGAGGCAGCTGATGGTCCATTGTGGCCAGGTATTTTGTCAGGATCCCTGTCCCATCTTTTAGTCTCCTGACTTTGTACCTAAAATACTGAATAACAACATGTTTTAAATTAACAGGGAAGGTTTACTTAAATGTCTTGTTAGTAACACTGACAAAAAACAAAAATATATGACAACCATATTGCCTGGACATTGAAAGTAATTTATTTAGCACAATGTGAGAATCTCTTACTAAATTCTTGCATCCAATTTAGGCCCCATACTTTCAAAGAAAGTGGAATATGTATTCCACAGTATTTAAAACAATTTGCACTACATCAATCCAATAGCATTATTAACCAAATTCTTGTGTAACCTTTTTTAGCTACAATGTCTGGTTCTACATGTTGTCACCAAATAGGCAATTTCTTCAACATGGTATTTGGAATATATTTCAATGATCAGTAAAAGCCAGAAAAATAGGTAATCACAACTAAACTCTTTTCTGCTATTGCTAAAGAACGCTCTGCCATCATGTACATTCTATGTTCCTATTCCATTATGTAGTGCCCTACATATATCTGCATCACAGCCCATTTTCTTCACCTCATGTTTAATTGGTCCAGATCATTTTTTTTTGGTGATGAATGTCTCATTTATTCACATCACGTTGCTGCATATCTTTATATCATTAGCAAAATGCTATAACCTTACAAAAGTATTATTCTCTAAAGCATGGAAGAAAAAGAAAAGACTTGCATTTACATAGCATTTTCAATGGACTCAGAAGGTTTCAAAAAGTGCTTTACAGAAAATGAAGCTTTCTGTTTAAAAAGAGTGTAGTCACCATTACAGCATCAAAAACACTCTAAACCATTTATGAGCACTGTACAGATAGCAGGGTCCCAGAACAAACCCAATGGAATTCTACATGTCTGTACTCCAACGATTATAAAATAATAATTCTCATTACCAAGCCATATTTTCCAAATAGCTAAAGGCAAAACTTAATCACATATCAATACAACCAAATAAATAATATCTTAAAATGCAGCTAATCGATACTATCACTTACTGTTTTTAAGTACAGTCAAAACCCCAAATTGGTTTCCACGGTTTCAGTTATCCGCGGTTTACCACGGCCCGAAAATATTACATGGAACATTCCAGAAATAATTCTGGGGGCTTGCAGGGGAGGGAAATTTCACAGTTAAACGATAGGATTCACTACTATCTGCAGTTTCAGGCATCCACGGTAGGTCTTGGAACGTATCACCTGCGGACACGGCGGGGGGGGGGGGGGGGGGGGGGGGGAGGCCACCTGTATTTTACTCTTTGAATGAGAATCAATCCTGAAATAATATTGTGAAGTAATTATGCCAGCACAAATATATGGTTAATGATGGTTAGTTTTAGATAACCACTCCTTCAATATTGAGATAACATTTGCTATTTCCGAGCATGTAGGTCAACTGATTAAAAGTGATACCCAATGATATAACCTTGTGAATTTTCTTTAATTTGCTTGAGAAATCGATGACTACCCCAGCAAAAGAAAAATAAAATTTCTCCACGTCACCAAAATCTTATCTTCAGCAACAATGTTACAATTTAGGACATGGAAAAAAATATTTTTGTCTTTCCAATGTACTTCCCTTCCATGACAATAACCTACCTCACTGGTACATTCAAGGCATTAGTCATAAGTAGCAAGTTAATAGTTATTTTATCTCAAATTTCAAAGAGATTTTAAAACTACAACTAAATAAGAATGGTTTGAAAATTCCTGTGTTTTCAATTCAAAATGCTGTTTTAAAAATGCTGCAATCTTTGCCTCCCATTCCTTCTCCGAAAGCACACGAGAGAGAGAGAGAGAGAGAAATGGTCCAGATTGATAATACAGAAAAAAAATCAACTCAAGGTATAGAAGGGATTCAGAATGCAAGTAGAATTGACTTAAAATCGACATGATCATTATCATCATGAAAGGAATATAATTTAATTGTTAATAAATAACTGAGCTTTGGTGTTAGTGACTATGAATAGGAGGCATAGTTTGCTCAGGAGGGCAACAGAAAACAAATCAGATGGTTTGCACTTTGAAATAAAATAGAAAATATGAATAAAGAAAAATGCTCAATAGTGAATAGAAGCAATAAAAACAAAAAGTGAATGAAATAAAATTGTGATAAATCCCTTGGCTTTTAAATAATAATCCCTACAACTGATCAAATTTATTGCTGAGCTTTTGAAACAGTTCCTAAAATGTGCTTGGTGTTCAGTTTAGCTGCTAACCAAATTAATCATATTAACTGTTCAACCTCATATCTGGTTGTAACTGATTCATTCTGATCTTAATGATCACTAAGATCATTATGATCAAGAGATAAGTTGAATCCTATTAACAAACCACCATTGTATTGCTCTGAAGTCATGCCATGGATTATGAACATTAAGCACAAGTCTTCTTTTTAATTAACTAGGTTCCAATAGTGCAGAAGAACTTCAAGCTAAGTGCTAAATTCTATTATCATCCCACTACCTCAAGACAGCTGCAACCAAATGTGATACAAGTGTTGAACACTGACAACAGTTCTATAAATTATAATGTAAAAAGAAATGCTCTCACCAACCTTTCAACAAGAAATGATTATCTGGCTTAATCAGACATGTAACAGTCTAAACACGTAGCATTAATATTCCTTGTTATGCAGATAAAGAAAACTGTATTCAGATAATCACTTTTATAATGGAAATTTGGTTTCATTTTTTGATAGTTGAAAATCAATTTTTTGCGTTTGTAATCCTAATTGATGTTTTGACCTTCCACTAACATAGGAAGAATACTGTGTTACCAACTTGTGAAATCTTAATATGTGCTCCATACAAGAAAATTGTCTGCCAGCACTAAGAAAAGAAACCTTTTTAGATATTTTTGAAATTAAAATGCCACAGATTATAAAATGTTCCTGTTTCATGTCAACCACCCAAATATTACATTAACTAAGGAGTTCTTTCAGGTTTAGTAGTAATCCATACCTGTGACGTTAACTTGGACTCATGGCTGTAGGGTGAATTTGATAGCATACAACTCTCTGCATTTCTGTCATCCTGGTCTTGCTGGAAAAAGGAGTCTCCGTCAAATGCCACTCTTAGTTGCTTCTCAGAAAGTTGCCCTTCTTTGTCAATGTGACACATTGTTGCTGCTGCAATTCCTGAAATGGCAGAAACAAAGCTGTCCGGCTTTATAAATTTTGTTTCTCTCCCCTACAAATTAATAATTCAAGCAAAACTCAAACTATTTCCCTGATTTTCATTTTATGATTGCAATGTTTACCAAGATGAAAAATGAATGATACTGAGTGAGGACAGAACATTATCTGTATTCAGTTGCAATGTCCTACACCTTAATTTCTCTAGTTGCAATAGATCAGTGAAGACTCTGCTCCAGCCGCACACCTGAGCATCAACCTTAGCACTTTACCCCTTCCAAGTCAGCCTCCCAGTTTTCATTGAGAGCATAGCCTGTAGCTTCCTTTATTTTTGGAAACATGCCAGAAGGTTGCCCATCAGCTCCCTTAGCAAGTGTGCCAATAAAATCACAGACAACTCAAAATCTTCAAAGGCAAACCTCAAACCCCTATGGAGTCCTGGTATCATTCCTGCTACAGTCAATTTGTTCCTTCTCACGACGTATACCAACCAGCAACTTATGGAAATTGACACTGAAAGCTAGAATCCAATTCCTAATCTAATTCCCAGGCCATCTCCACACACCAGTGTCAGAGAGGTTGTGGAATATTTGGCCCAGGGTCTTCCTTATTGAAAGAAATTCAACGATAATTGATTTTACCTATTTACTGTACATAGAATCTACGATCTCAAACTCAGGAGGGTTTGTCTGTAACGAATAGCAAGGCTTATTGTGGCAATGTCTGCCATGCAAATATTGTAACAGGCCACAAGGTGGAAATGAGTGATCATGTAATTTGTCAAAATATTTCCTTGACTGGGATTAACATTTTCTGTGTTACCATCTTAAGTTGCTCTTACTCATATTCCTGTGCTGTGTCAGAGCTAAGTTAATATTGAAAAAGGTTTCTTTCAATATCAACATGTAAAATGTAATTAAGATGTCCTGAATAATGATTAGGGAGGTGATGGCCCAGTAGTATTACCTACTAGACTAGACTAGTAATTCAGAGACACAGATAATGTTCTGGGACTTGGGCTCAAATCCGGTCCTGGAAGATTTCAAATTTAACAGGAATTAGAGTCTAATGATGACCACAAAACCATTATCAATTAATGGGAAAACCATCTGGCTTGCTAACATCCCTAAGGAAGGAAATCTGCCTCTCTTACCTCATCTGGCCAATATTTGACTCTTAACTGCCCTCTGAGCAGTTAGGAATGGGCAAAAAATTCTGACCTGCCAACAATGCCAACACGAATAAATAGAGTACTTAGAGTTCATTAAGTTTATAGAAAACTTTTGTTGCTTTCTGCTTTACTGACGTGAAGGAGGTTTAAAATCCTCAATTAAGAGACATGGTTACAAATGCTGTGCATGCTCCTGAGTCACAAACCTTACTGTATCTCACTCACGGATGATAAAAGCATCAAATACTAGAAAGACAACATGAGGCTTGGGAACTTAACTGATGCTTTTTATGTGGAAAAAAACAATTAGTAGCAAATAAGTTCGAGATGAAAGACAATGTAGCTATGTTAAAGGGCTGATACATTTCTGTTGCATAATAATTTTATGTAAATAGAATATGATCATTAGACTAGAAATAGAGACCAGACATAGAGATAGACTCACTGATAGGGTATCCTGGTAGGGTATTTAGAAACTGGAAGTACTTGGAAGGCACTGGTCAGTGAAGTCAGCTTATGTCATGTATACCTGATTTCCATGCTTCCTGACCAGTGAATTCACCAATTCAGAACAGTTTACTCATAGTCATCAATCTCATCTCTAATTAGGACAAGATGGTACAGAAAACCTGAGAGAAAGACAGAGAGCTAGGCATGACTCATGAGCCACCTTAATTCTAACAGTCACAAATGAGGAGGCACTCAAGATAAGTTGAATGTTGGTGACCCTGGTAGCAAAATGAAATATCAAACAGCCACATGATAGTCAGTATTTTTAACCAAATTTGGGCAGCCAAATGAAGTATGATTATGTGCATGATGCTCAGGTAAGATCTTCTCATTTTTACAGCTCTCAATTGTGTCTTTAATATCCTACAGTCCCATTGAGCATCCCACAAGTGGTGGTGCAGGAGAAAGACAAAGACTCAATGTGAGAATGTACTATCAGACTCATGGAGATGATCAGCTCAGATACACACAAATCCACTCGGACATGTAGTTTTCCAATAGTGTTTCACACATCAGAAAATCGACAAGAGTAGATGATGCAGGTGTCAGAAACAGCAGTGAGAAGTCCCATCTCAGAGGACTCAGGATATTCCAAACTCAGCACAACTAGACCTAGGATCTGAGCCTCAATGACCAAAGATGATATGTTTGAGGGACCAGCAGAAATGTGTGAAATACTGTTAGACTCCTCAAATCCCTCTGTAAAAGTGCACAATGCTGTTGAAAATTCTGTCTCCAGTATGAATAATATAACATCTCAGGTCTTGACAATGAGGTCTTTGCTCCTGGAAAGAGGGCAAACAGATGTGAAGTGTCAAACGTGACAGCCTGATGAAGGCATGTACCATATCTTTAAGAGAGAGTGAATATTGTTCTACACTGAAAGCTTACAAGAGCACCCTCAGAATGTACTGGAAAATTGAAAATAAAACATTTAGCTGTGAAATAGATACCCGAGTTGGTTGCTGTTTTGACAATTCAAATTTAATCAATTTAAATTATGCGCCAGTATACTAAAGCCCAATCAAATTTGAATTTATTGTTTTGCCAACATCAAACCAATAAGAGGATCCAATGTTGGGGATATAGAAAAACAGGCATTTTGAAAGTCAGACTGAGCAACTGCCATTGAAACCCACCCCCCCAATCAAAAGGTACCTTTTCACACGAAACATATTTGCATAAAAAGAAAGATGACGACCCAGGGAGGTCTTCAGCATGAAGAAGAAAAACACTGATGATGACAGCTGCTGTATGGTTATGAAATTAAGTTAATGCAACTTTAGTAAGTGTCTTATTGGAACAGTATATCGTTACAGAGTTGGAGGCAGATAATAAGCAGTTAAGAGAAGGGAGGGCTTAGAGTTGTGAACAGTTGTTGTTTAATGTTCACTTTTAGATTTAAAGAATAAATTGATATTTTAATAGAACTTGGGAGTTCTCTGTAACTTATTTTATCAGATTACAAGGCAAGGTGAGCTTTTCTGGGTGTGTTTTAATTAACAGAAGGGTTCACCGTCATGTCATACCACTGAGTATGAACAACAGGTATTTTCAATGGTTTTCACACTCAGAATGTGACCTCAGTCAGAACTGATCAAATCCTTGCCTTGGGACCTTCAGTATCTCGCTGATGCGCATCAAAGTGAGCTCCAGTTCAGGAGTATGTGTAGAACGGGAGGATGGAAAAAAGAAAAAAGAAGTTGAAGTGAGGGTCCTGCTGAGAGCATCTGAATGTCTTATCAGTGCCCCCACCTCACTCAGTGATCCATATGAGCTCAGACCTCCATTTTGTTTCACTGCTTTCCCCCACTCTTCCCTGCAACCCACAGGTGTCTGATTTTCTTTGTTTTGCTTTTACCAAAGCTGACCTTTATTTTGTCATTAACAGCTCATATGAGCATCTACACTGGGCATTGCATTTTTTTCTCCAATCATTGCTATTACTTTTGTTATTTGTTTTGTGATACATGTGATCTCTAATCCCACTCATCCTCTGACCATCCTCAACCTACCTGCTCCAGGACATTCTCCCTCCCTTTTTCCTATATTATAAACCCATCACTTCTCCACCCCTCACTTCAGTTCTGTAGAAGAGTCACATCAGAATCAGATTGTTCGCTCTATTTTTCTCTCCTCACAGATACTGCTGGAACTGCTGTGTTCCTTTTCTTTATTTTGTCCTGCATTCTCACTGGCTTGATTGGTGTCAACTATCTCGTTATTAGGATGTAAGTTTGCTCGCAGAGCTGGAAGGTTCATTTTCAGATGTTTCGTCACCATACTAGGTAACATCATCAGTGAGCATCCAGTGAAGCACCGGTGGTATGGCCCGCTTTTTATTTATGTGTTTAGGTTTCCTTGGGTTAGTGATGTCATTTCCTGTGGTGTCATTTCCTTTTTTTCTCAGGGAGGGTAAATGGGATCAAAGTCATAGAGATGTACAGCATGGAAACAGACCCTTCGGTCAAACCCATCCATGCTGACCAGAAATCCCAACCCAATTTAGTCCCACCTGCCAGCACCCATATGCCTCCAAACCCTTCCTATTCATATACCCATCCAAATGCCTCTTAAATGCTGCAACTGTACCAGCCTCCACCACATCCTCTGGCAGCTCATTCCATACACGTACCACCCGCTGTGTGAAAATGTTGCCCCTTTTAGGTCTCTTTTATATCTTTCCCCTCTCACCCTAAACCTATGCCCTCTAGTTCTGGACTCCCTGACCCCAGGGAAAAGACTTTGCCTATTTATCCTATCTATGCCCCTCATAAATTTGTAAACCTCTATAAGGTCACCCCTCAGCCTCTGACGCTCCAGGGAAAACAGCCCCAGCATTTTATTTGATCGTAAGATTTTGAGAAGATTTATAGCTCAGGTTGAGCTTCTGGATGTAGGTTTGATCGCTGAGCTGCAAGGTTCATTTTCAGATGTTTCGTCACCATTTTAGGCAACATCAACAGTGAGCCTCTGGTGAAGCACTATTAGTATGGCCCACGTTTGATCTATGTGCTAGGTTTCCTTGTAGCAAGCTACAACAACAACAAACAAAATTAATGTCATTTACAAAATACCTTGCAACATCTGTAACAAACATGATATTGGACAGACAGATAACCAGCCACCAGGATACGTGAACATCAACTAGCCACAAAAATACATGACCCACTCTCATTAGTATCTTTACATGCATATGGACAGCACGGTGACTCAGTGGTTAGCACTGCTGCCTCATACCCCAGGTCTCCAGGTTCGCTTCCAGCCTTAGGTGTCTGAATGTGTGGAGTTTGCACATTCTCCCCGTGTCTGTGTGGGTTTCCTCCGGGTACACCGGTTTCCTTCCACTGCAGGTCAGGTGAATTGGCCATGCTAAATTGCCCATAGAGTTAGGTGCATTAGTCAGAGGGAAATGGGTCTGGGTCTTTGGAGGGTCGGTGTGGACTTGTTGGACCAAATGGCCTGTTTCAACACAGTAGGGAATCTAATCTAATCTACAGATGAGGAAGGACAACACATCCATCTTCGGACAAGCCAAATAGAGGAACGCACAAGAATTCCTAGAATTATAGCACTCCAATCAGAATTCCATCAACAAACACACATTGTACGCATACACACACGTGCGTTGCGCACGCGTACACACACACACGTATGTGTACATTTACACACACGTACACACACATAAGTATACACACACACGTACGTACACGCGTGCGCGCACACACATACACACACAGAAGAAAGATGAAGATTTCAGAACCTCTTCGAAACTGGAATGCAACCAGAACTACAGAGTAATTTGTCAGCGTGTCACCAAGACTACTGGGATTTAATCTGGGGATAGTGAACATGCCCACTCACTGGAAAGTACTGAGTGAGCTCACCTCTACCGACAATGGAAGGCCAGTCTGAATTTACAGTCCTCAGCCAGTTAGTTGCCGACGTGTGTGAGGCATATGCGGATAGTACAGGAAAATCGTGTTACCAAGTAGAAGGTCCATCATGATCTCATTGAATGGTGGAGTGGATTCCCAGGGCAGAGTAGCCTACTCCTGCTCATATTTATAACACTTCTGGGTTCTTAAGTAAATAAATACACTGTCATTGGAAAACCTCCTAAAAAAGCATATTACAAGGTATCGTAATTTATTTGTCAAATGCCATATATACTCATGGATAGGTTGATTGCATTGTCGGAGAAATTGAGCCCAATAAATCAGAGATGACAAAATAAGGATCGCAGTGAAATTGACAAGCAGTTTAATTAAACAAAATGATATTGTGGAAGAGACTATTTGGCCAAGACTGAGGCACCTTGGGTAGTTCCCAAGGTGGGAGGCAAGATCTTTCTCCCACATTCATGTATAAGTCAACCCCTTATTTTTGGCCAAAAAAATTTGGTATTTTTCATGCACCTCGTCTATAAGTTGACCCTAGCTTTTCAGGGGTCTCTTCCTGACCATATATGCAGCCTTAAAGGGCATGATTGGCACATTTTTGATATAAATGCAATATCTGCTTCATCACATGTTACACCGACCAGCATATATTTATGCAATGCAATTTTCAAATCATTAAATTGAATAACTATATATACTGTATATATTTATGTAATATTTACATACATATATTTGACCGGTGCATGCAAATATCTACGGTACCTTATGGCAGCCCTCAATCTTAATCTTCCCGCTGTTGCCTCAGTTTCTCAAAAGTAGGGGTCAGGTACAGTTGTGCTCTGAATTTATTGTACAACTCCCCCGATTCTTTCTGACAAAATGGTATCACGAAGGAACGAGTATACAGCACAGTTTAAACTAATAAAGTTATTGAAGTTGCAGCGAAGAACAACAATAGCATAGCTGCAAGGGAGTTCTGTGTTTCTGAAAAACTTGTTTGAGATTGGAGGAAATAAGCCACACAGTTAAAGGCTATGCCAAAACAGAAGAATGCCAACAGAGGAAAGATGAACAAGTGGCCACAACTGAAAAAGATTGCTGACTGGGTAATTCAGTGCCCTCGGAAGGGAAGCATAGTGACTCGACAGCATATAAGAATACGTGCTAAAAACGAAGCAAAAAAAAAATGGATTCAGTGATTTCAAAGCCAGTGCTGGATGGAGCAGCAGGTTTATGAAAAGGTCTGATTTGGTGCTTAGACAGAAAGCCAAGATTGCCCAAGATTGTCTCCCCTCAGAACTTAATGACAAGTTAATTGGGTTCCATTGCTTTGTAATCTGAAGTCGGAAGAGAAATGGGTACAGGCTCTCGTGCATTGGCAATATGGACGAAACCCCAATGAACTTTGATATGCTAAGGAACAGAACAGTGGGCTAGATTGGAGCAAAAACTATTTTAGTTAAGACTACTGGCCATGAAAGGAGTCGATTTACTGTGGTATTTGGTTATAAGGCAGACGAAACAAAGTTAAAGCCTATGGTGGTTTTTAAGCGGAAAACTCTGCCCAAACAGAAATTTCCAAAAGGCATTGTTGTCCTCGTCCATGAAAAGGGGTGGATGGATGAAGGTGGCTGGTAGACTTGGATTAAGGAGGTCTGGAATAAGTGACCAGGTGGACTGAGAAAGGAAGAAAGCTTACTGGTTTGGGGTGTGTTCAGATCACACAGAGTAAAAAGTATTATCAGTGAACTTCGAGCTAACAATACTGACATTGCAATGACTCCTGGAGGCCACTGCACGTTAGCATCAATACACCTTTTAAGTGTCCTGAAGAAACAGGACACTTGGATGCAAGAGGGATATCTGATTGGTATGGATGGGTTGGACCAAAGGGTCTGTTTCCATGCTGTACATCTCTATTACTCTAAGGGGAAAAATGCTTCACAAAGGGTTACAACAGGCATGCTCCATTACTTGCAACTGTCTATGAGTGGATTGTTGAGTCCTGGAAGGAAATGAAAACTGAAATTATTGTTGAAAAAAAATGTGGAATTTCTAATACTTCAAATGGTTTGGAGGCTGACTATTTATAGTCAGATGGAAGTGATGAAAACTTCAATTGATAATTCCCTTGAGAGTGAAGATGAAAATGATCCATCCAGCGATATGCTTGACTCAGACGACTGGAATGGATTATTCAGTGGTGCAAGAGATGAGGGCAGTGAATTTGAAGGATTCAAATGGACTTTTGCATGTACCTGTAACTTTTGTTTTAAGCAGCTATCCCATAATATCATAACAAGGCCATGTCAACTGTAGCCATAGAAGCAGCTAGAACAGAATGCTTTTCTTTCTTTTTAAATATATATCCAGAGGTGTTATCACACACAACCAAATGGCTTTTTCCCCATCACTAAGTTACCTGTGATACTTTTCACCCATTATCCACCACCACCAAATCACCCATATTTCCAATTATTCAAACTATGTGAAACATCTGTGTAGGACAATGCATACCACCAAAGGTGAGAGAGAGATAGAGAGAGAGGGAAGGGGACTAAATCAATTGGAGTTGGAAGGGGAGGTGACAGAATGTTTTTCCCGAATGGCCTTATTAATAAATATCGGTTGCTGCAGTGTTTGGGGAATGGGGCCATTAAAGTAACTATAAATGGGCTACTTTAGGGCCTTAATTAGCCTGTAAGAGAAGGACCACTGATCTCAAACTTCTCCATCATTGTTTTAGTTGGGGGAGTGGTGGTATTAAGAAAACATAGGCTCTGCAATCAGATCTTCCCACCTGCTTATCTCACCTCTCAGCTTGGTCCTGGAGAGGGCAACAAATTCTACCCATTACTACGGAGGCAATCTTAAAAGGGGAAGGGTAAACGAGTGAGTTCAATGTTGCAGAGTTCACCATTTCTATATAGATTCTGAAATTCAGTATAAAAATTGATCAAACGTGTGGATGACATCAACAAAGAGAGGTCATCGAATCAGGGTCAAATGCAAACTTGCGGCACGGTGGCACTGTGGTTAGCACTGCTGCCTCACAGCGCCAGAGACCCGGGTTCAATTCCCGCCTCAGGCGACTGACTGTGTGGGAGTTTGCACATTCTCCCCATGTCTGCGTGGGTTTCCTCCGGGTGCTCCGGTTTCCTCCCACAGTCCAAAGATGTGCAGGTCAGGTGAATTGGCCATGCTAAATTGCCCGTAGTGTTAGGTAAGGGGTAGATGTAGGGGTATGGGTGGGTTGCGCTTCGGCAGGGCAGTGTGGACTTGTTGGGCTGAAGGGCCTGTTTCCACACTGTAAGTAATCTAATCTAATCAAACAATTTATGGAATGTTTCCAAGTACAATAATGGGGGTAAGAATAGCTGCTGAAGTTTAATCCCAACCATGTACAGTTCTGCAAGAATGAAGACAACACTCATTAAAAGCTAAATTACAAGTCAGAAGAGGAATCAGCCACATTTTTATAGCTCTGTGGTCTGATCAGACCTAATTCTAGTTGTTCATTTAAAAGACATTTGGATAGGTATATGAATAGGAAAGGTTTAGAGGGACATGGACCAGACGCAGACAAGTAGAACTAGTTTAGTTAAGGAAACGTGGTCAGCTGTTTTTGTGCTGTATGACTCTGTGACAGATATTCTAGCTCTGCATATAGTGCAAAAAACCACAAGACCAGATCCATTGTGTTATGGACCTGTGTATGAAGATGGACTAGAGAAATTTATGCCGATTGTAAACCTGGAATATTATTTCAAACATGGAAAGTGAATAATGGAAACAAATTCAGACTTATGAGAGATCAACTTAGGACGATTTACAAAATCTTCACATAGGGTGATGAGTATATGAGAAATGGATATTCAAATAGCAATGCAGGAATAAAACCTTGAACTATTTTAGAGATATTTGAATATTACAAATGAAAGGCCACTAAGATTATCTAGCTGGAAACGGTAACAAAGAATTTCTTGACTTCCTTGATTTTTTTTACAATTTTGTAAAGTTTATTCTGCATGGCACTCTACCCGTAGCATGCATATTCTTTTTATCATTCTGATAAACAAGATCTAATAATCATAGTTGTGGTTCATAAACATCCAAGCTACAGGTTGCCTTTGCAAACTTTAAGATATCTAAATACACTTTTACTTCTGTGATACTTCATCCTTACCTTCATTTAGTGCATTTGCAACTTTCACAGGATCTGATGAAAGGTACAAGTTGGTATGATATGCCTTTAAATAATTGATAGGACTTGTTCCACCCGTCATACAAAACCTTTCAATTGCCAAGCCTAAAACAAAAGATACAACATGAAAACTGCTGTTCACTTGAAATAATTTAATGACTCCACTGTACTGTTTATTGCTGCGTGATCGCCAGTCTATCACAAAATTGGTAACAAAGAAATGAAATCTCTCCCTGTCCAATTCCTGCCATTATCATGCTGTAGATATGAAAATTAATTCGTCATGCAATGAAGTGGAAGATACAAGTTATGAGGTTATCCATAGCTGTAGAAAATGTGGGACAGGAAATTATTACCTAAACAGAGAACAGCCCTCCACTATCACCTGATGAAGGAGCGACGATCCGAAAGCTAGTGTGCTTCCAATTAAACCTGTTGGACTATAACCTGGTGCTGTGTGATTTTTAACTTTAAACAGAGAAAGATTATAGAGTGAAACAATACAGATGGGATCTGGGTGTACACTTAGATGAAATCATAAAAAGTGATCATGAATGTACAGCAAGTAAGAAGGAAAGCAAATGGAATATTGCCCTTAATTGTATTTGTCTCTTTCATAACATTTCAATTAAATGTACTTTCGTTTTTTTCTGTTCTTCATAAAATGTATCATCTCACACAACCAAATTCAACTACATCCACCTGTTGTTCGCTAATATATCCTTATTTCATTTTTTGCAGTTTCTTGACTGCTCGCCGACTTTTGATTTTTCAGAAGATTTCAAAATTCTAATTCAAGACTCCACCTTTACACCCAAGCCCAAACATCTACACAAATGGACAAGGTCCCAGCATTCACCTCTAGTGTGCATTACTTACACTAACTATTCCTGTTGTTAACCGATGTCACATTTTCTTTAATACCACATAACTGAATCCTTTTGTTCTTCTGACATACCCCTTATTGAGTGCTTTCCAAAACCCACAATTACAACATTTACAGCATCTACCAACCCAATACATGATTATATTTGTTGACACTGACTATGATAACTGGCTACGGCAAACCTGTGTTGCTTAACATAGTGATTTCATACATTTCCATATTTTCATTAATTTTATAAATTCTAAGAGCATTCTTACAACTACTAGAGATTCTTACCAGAAAAAAGTCACGTTTTCTTTTACAGTTTCACAGAAAAAAAAAACTGAAGTGTCTACAAGAGCATTATTGCATCTTAGCACATTATTCATTCTCTTATGGGGTGTGGACATCACTGGCTGGGCCAGCATTGTACTGCCTGTCACTAGTTGACCCGAGGATGTTGTAATAAGCTGCCTTCTTGAACTGCTGCAGTCCACCTGCTGTGGCTAGACCCACAATGCCCTTAAGGAGAGAATTTCAGGATTCTGACCCAGCAACAGTGAAGGAACAGCGATATATATCTAAGTCAGGATGGTGAGTGGCTTGGAGGGGAACTTGCAAATGGTAGTGTTCCTATCTATCTGCCACCCTTGCACTTTGTGTTCAAGGAGTCATTTTTATTTTGCATGCACCACAGACATCTTGATTTGTGTGGTTTTATATTCCCTTAGCTGACGGATTAGATAGTCTTGTGATAAAGAACATAGAAAATTGAAACAAAAGCAGGCAATATGGTGCCACAAGCCCGCTCCACCAGGTTTCCTGATTGATTTTACTTCAAATTTGACGTTCCCACTAACTCCTTGAAATAACTCCATTGAGACTGATATTGTGTCACCAAGTTACTTTTTATTGACACAGATCCAGCTCTCTCACAGCCAGCTCTCAGAGTGAACAGAACCTCTGACACTACTATTCTTTTTTTATCCAGACAGCACAGTCAGTCCCCTCCTGAACACTGATCCAGCTCCCTCAGAGCCAACTCTCAGAGTTGCAGTATCTCTGACACTCCACTTTTTCTTTTTTTTTAAATTATTTTCCCCCATACTACCACCTAGCAGCAGTAGTGTTTATTTTTCCCTTGTAGTGTGAGTGCAGAAGTAGACACTCTTTTGTATTAAAGATGTGTGACACTGCTGTTCTTTTTTTCTTATTATTTATATGTGCATTATACTTGATACTGATCCAGCTCCTCTGACAGAACCTCTGCCAGCACTCAGAGTGAACAGAACCTCTGACATTCCTATTCTCTTTTCCCCCCCACACTATCACCTAACTGCGGCAGTGCTTATTTTTCCCCAGCACCCATGGTGTGTGTGTGCAGGTGTGAGACACAGTGAGAGACACAAGGTGCATGAATCTTTATTCAATTTCCACCACCAGGAAGATAGGAAAACATCCGAGTGGTCAGTGACAAGCACTGCCCTTCACATCAAAAGGGCAGTGCTGTGTGATCAAACAGTGAAGGGGAGGGCAGGGATTAAATCAAAATGGAGTTGGAGGGGGAGACACTACTTTTCTTATCTGTCATCCAGGGCTCCCTGATTGGACTAGATTAACACCCCCCAATCAGGAATGCATATTCTTTGAGGTCCACCTGGCTGGCGTCGTTATAATCACTACATTCCTGATAATCTTGAATTGCCTTTCCCAATAGTGTGCACTTAGCTACTGTATCAACAAGTTTAAATCTTCCAAAATTTGTTAAGTGAACCATCTGCTGCCTGAGAATTGGTTACTTATTATGTCAAGAGCAGCTAAATATTTTATTGTAGCTTTAAAAAACAAGATTTTTGCTGGAATCTCACTTTTAAGTTGTATATCCCTGTGCTTTTGGTAATTATGTTTTAGGCTATGTCACATTTTCTTTCCTACCATATAACAATCTTTTTGTTCTTCTGACATACCCTTATTGAGTGCCTTCCAAAACCCACAATTACACCATTTACAGCAATCAATCAACCCAATACATGATTATATTTGTTGACACTGATTATGATAACTGGCTATGACAAACCTGTGTTGCTTGATATAGTGAATTCATGCATTTGACATTTTCATTAATTTTAACTTGAATTATAAATTCTAAGAGCATTCTTACAACTACTGGAGATTCTTACCAGAAAAAGTTACATTTTGAGAAAAGCCTTCATTCCATCAATTTATTACACAAAGTCAATACACAACCTTCACCTCATTATATAGTTAGTAAAGACAAATCCATGGGTATTGTTATTACTAGTTAAAAAGACAAATCACAGTATACATACCATAGTGATTGATGCTGTTTATCAGTCTCACTCCTACTTGGGCATGGTTGTTAGTCATCAGAACTATATCAAATATTTCATCACTGCCAGGGTAAAGTTCATGTAATCGAAAGTTAACTGTCTCCAGTGCCTGGAAATAAGACACAGGTTTCCAATTATAACAATATCATTCAAATATTTTTTATACATATAGTCCAAGTCTTATGTTTACACACAACTCCTGTTCACAAAGACATCAACTTTTCACTGCACTGTTAAATAACCTTTTCCTCACTGTAAGTTCCTACATCCACATTGTCTTTCAGTTCCTCTTGTTACTATTAAACTTACTTGTCACTAGGAGATGCTGAATTCTATTTTCTCTAAAATGCCACTATCCACTATTTTATCATTTGAATTACCTTTTGAGTCCGTTAATACTTTTATTAAGGAATGAACAAAATGTTAAAGCTTCACTCAAAAACCTCATCTTGAACTAGATGTATCTGCTTTGAATGACAATTTTATCAGGTGAATTCAGAATGCACAATTTTTGAAAATTTGCAATTTACCTAACTTTGCAAAAGTAGGAGAAAGTTGAATAAATTGAGTATTTATATCTAACTTCCAGAAATTCTGCCAATATTTGAAAAATAATTTTATGGTCTCAGGATGCAGGCCTCACGTATGGTTATATTTATCTGACTTTTCCTGTTTTGCGTGGGGGGGGTGGAGGGGGCAGGCATTTCAATTGAACAGTTTAGTCTAGAAGGCAAAACTCTCCTATTAATTTATCTGAAAGAAAGCGAGAGGCAAGTTTCAAAACATCTAGATGCATGTCTGTATGTTTGTGAACTCTTGCAAACCAGAACAAAGAGGAGCCCTGATTACATAACTATAGTATTTTTCTATACATGTTGAAAACATGCTTTCAGCCACCAGATAGAAGGGGAGAATAATTCAATTTGCACAAATTTCTGGCACAAAATGGTGGTTTAATTGAAATATACAGATGAAGAGGTCAGTTCATTTGAACTTTGGGCCTCATTTGTTTTAAAATAGAGAACTGTGGACGTTAATCAGCCACATTGTCATCAAATCAGCTTGCACTGTGCTAAGAAATTGTCATTCTGATGCTCTGAGGGTTCTTCTGCTGCAATGATCGTATCCCTACCACTAAGCCAGCAAATGTTTATAAAAGGATTATGTTTTAGAATTATCTCTTTACTTTAAGTTGAAATCAAATAATGAATAGAGTGACACAATCTGAGACAATTATGCCAACAAAAAGCGAATATATCTTAACTACCATGGGGAACAGGTCAGATATTGTTACAACATATATGCTTGATTTAAAGTATTAAAAAAATGCAAAATCGAGTGTTCTTATTACAGTCTTTGTCACAGAGATTCCAACAGATAGAGAGCAAGAGGGAGGTGGGGAAGCAGCAAAGCATTGAGAATAGGAGGCATATACTGCTAGGTAGATTAGATTCCCTACAGTGTGGAAACAGGTCCTTCAGCCCAACAAGTCCACACCGACCCACCGAAGCACAACCCACCCAGAACCATTCCCCTACATTTACCCCTTCACCTGACACTATGGGCAATTTAGCATAGCCAATTCACCTAACCTGCACATTTTTGGACTGTGGGAGGAAACTGGAGCACCTGGAGGAAACCCACACAGACACGGGGAGAATGTGCAAACTCCACACAGACAGTCGCCTGAGGCGGGAAATGAACCCGGGTCTCTGGCGCTGTGAGGCAGTAGTGCTGACCACTGTGCCACCGTGCTGTGTAGGATGCAAGTGAAAACCCTACCCTTTGCGTAGGGAGATGGAACCAGGAGAGATTTCAGATCACTACAAGTTTCATCCTTGTGAGGCCAGGGAAGGAATCACAGGAAATGAACGTCACTGCTCAAAGTCAGTAACAACATTCTCAGAAGAATGAGGGAAATGGTTTTTAATGGATGCGGGGCATAATGACACAGTGAAACAAGGAAAACCGAACCAAATGGAAATGAAAATCGACTGAAGACTGTTTCATGACAATTCTAATTTGTGGAAATCTTGCTATAAAAGATACACAAGGCTAGTGATGGTGTTATTGTTTGTGTAAAACATTAATAGTTCATTTTTCCATGCAGTACCAGCTGCTGAAGAAGTAATTTCCAATTTATTTTGTTTCACAAAAACATAAACAGCTGGATAAAATCTGCAGGTCTGACAGCAGCTGCAGTGAGAAAGCAGAGTTAAAGTTTTGGGTCCAGTGATCCTTCTGCAGAACAAAGCAGACTGGTCACTAGATGATCAAGACTCTACCTCTGCCTTTAAATTATTTCAAAGGTTCTTCATTCACTGCCTTTCATAAAAGTAATTGTTTCTGCATCCATCACTTCTTTGAACCCTCATTCAAAAAAAAAGTATAGTATAGATAAACTCAGTAACTACCAGAACATGAAGAAACAATTTCTGGGACAAAATTAGTAGTCTCAGACAAATGCAGGAAGGCCAGCAAGGATTTGTTAAGCGAGCATAGTACTTAATCAACTTGGTGGAGCTTTTTGAAGAAGTAACAAAAAAAAGCGATTGGATGGACAAGTGGCTGAAGTTTAAAAGGTGAGAAATATAAAGTGTTTCACTTTTACAGGAAGAATGTGAAGAGATAGTCTAAACTAAAGGGTACAGTTGTAAAGTGGGTCCAGGGACAGAGAAACCTGGGCACAAATGTGCATTTATCCTTGAAGGTGGTAGGATTGATTCAGCGAGTGGTTAACAATGTTATACTGTGTCCAAGGCTTTAATCAACAGGTGCATCAAGCACAAGAGCAAGCAGCCACGAGCTTTCCCTCAGCTGGGACATTGCATCCAGATCTAGGTGCACCAGTTTAGGAGAGATGTGAAGCCTTAAAGGGGGTCCAGGAGAAGTCACAAGAACGGTTCCACGTATGAGGAACATCAGAAATGAAGATAAATTGCTTCCACTCACCACAAGATGAAGGATGAGGGTACAGACTGAAGGTGATTTGCAAAAGGAAAACTAACCAGTGGAAAAACTTTTTCACGCAGCAAATGGTTAAGTCTGGACTGCACTGCGGAGGCAGATTAATTCAAAGGGAATTATACTATTTGAAAAGGAAGAATATACAAAGATTTCAGTTTCAAGGTGGACAGTTAGCAGGAGATGAATTGCTCACTTCCAGACATGATGACCTGACTGACCGAGCTGTTTCTGCTCTGTCATGATTCTTTGAAATTAAGATCGAATCACTAAGGCAGTGGATCATTTTTAATGGATTTACGTTTGTTCATCCTGGCTCTCTCAATCAGCTTCCCCTGAAGATTACTCTTAATCCGGAAGCACACTCAACCCGTTTCTAATGGGGCCCTCCCCACTGAGCTGAAATATACAAGGCCTGGAGATGTGATCAGAGAGGTGTGTTCCAGAAACTCTAACAAGTAAGGTTTGCATGTGATTCCGCAAACACTCAACACCGTTTGAACTAACAGGTCCCCAGGGGAGTGTTTAAGAGTCTCCTGGTCCTACTTTCATCAGGGCAAACGCCAATCCTTTCTTGAGCGGCTCGTGTTCATGATCCAGCTGGTATTTCACATACGATTCCAACCCATCAGACTCATAGATAGCCCTCTCATCAGACATGTTGAAGAGGGTCCTGGAGGACACAGCGATGGTGATGGCTTGCTGGGATTTGCTCTGATAAATACACAAAGAAACACAAGTTGAGATTGTTTTCGTTTTATTTTGTAGAGTTACACACCAGTACAAGTTACTCCCTACCTCTAACGGTACAGGGAGTTGAGTCCTGTCCCGTTCTTCAGCTGGGGGAATCTTGTTTGATGGTCCTCGGTTCTTCTTTGTTGACGAGGCTCTTTCTGGAACCGGGACAACGCAGAGGTCCATCTCGTCCAATAAGTACAGGCCGGTGTCACTCATCATCCCTGATTCCCTGTGTTACTCCCCAACTCAGCGGGTTGCAGCTGCTAGTGTCAGGCGGCCGCAGCAGGGTCGGAAAGGCTAACACCGAGCTCAGAGGCGCTGGGCTGCGCTGGGCTGGGCTGTACCTGGCCACCCCACTCATTCAGCAGCTCACACACACTGCAGCGTCACAAACAGACCAGCCTCTGTGACAAGCACAGGGAGGCGGGGGGGAGGGAGTTACAAACATGTTTGCGCTTGGTGTCACTGACTGTTACACTCCTCCGGAGCGGGTAACTAACTTCATTTACCCAGGGAATGCCTGCCCACCGAGAATGTTGGAACACTGCAACATGCCGACTATGTGAAAATATATTGGTGTAATTTCACTACTGTAATGTGTTTTCACCACGGCCACTACAGGGCATGGTCTGAATCATTCTCTGTAATTAGCCCACACGTACTACACTCTAATTGACAGAGATGTCTCTTTACGAGACTCTATTAGCAACACTATGTCAACTGCAGGGTGGCAGATGGAGTCTAATTCAGGGCTGGATTTGTAAGAGACCTTGGAGTGGAGGTCCTTGAAAGGAGAGTCGCAGATAGACAGGGTGGTGAAGAAAATATATGGTACTCTTGCCTTTATTGGTGTAGGAGTTGGGAGGTCATGTTGTGGCTATACAGGACATTAGCAAGATCATAGAGTCATAGAGATGCACAGCACGGAAACAAACACTTCGGTCCAACCCTTCCATGCCGATCAGATATCCCAACCCAATCTAGTCCCACCTGCCAGCACCCGGCCCATATCCCTCCAAACCCTTCTATTCATATACCCATCCAGATGCCTTTTAAATGTTGCAATTGTACTCGTCTCTACCACATCCTCTGGCAGCTCATTCCATACACGTACCACCCTCTGAGTGAAAATGTTGCCCCTTATCTCTCTTTTATATCTTTCCCCTCTCACCCTAAACCTATGCCCTCTAGTTCTGGACTCCCCGACCCCAGGGAAAAGACTATTTACCCTATCCATGCCCCTCATAATTTTATAAACCTCTATAAAGTCACCCCTCAGCCTCTGACGCTCCAGGGAAAACAGCCCTAACCTATTCAACCTCTCCCTGTAGCTCAAATCCTCCAACTCTAATACTGGGTTTGAGCTATAGCGAGAGGCTGAACAGGCTAGGACTATTTTACTTGGAGCATCAGAGGCTGAGGGGTGACCTTACAGAGGTTTATAAAATCATGAGGGGCATGGATAGGCTAAATGGACAAGGTCTTTTTCCTGGGGTGGGGGAGTCCAAAACCAGAGGGCGTAGGTTTAAGGTGAGAGGGCAAAGATTTAAAAGGGTCCTAAGGGGTAAACCTTTCACGAAGAGAATGGTGAATGTTTAGAATGAGCTGCCAGAGGAAGTGGTGAAGGCTGGTACAATTACAACATTTAAAAGGCATCTGGATGGAGATATAAAAAGGAATGATTTCAAGGGATGTGGGCCAAATACTGGCAAATGGGAGTCAATTAACTTAGGATATCTAATCAGCTTGGACCGAAGGGTGTACAGCTGTACAGCTCAATGAGTCTATTGTTATCTCACAGTCTGGGTTCTCTGTTTACTTAAGTTCCTTTTAAATATATATACTGATATATGTATATGAGCAAAGACTAATAAACTGAGAGTGAGATGAAAATCCTTATATCAGAGTGTTTCATGTCCCAAAGCCATCTTAAAATCATTGTGTTGTTTTAAGATTTGTGCAACAAAACAACATTTTTTTACCTTCTGAAGAATAGGAACTGCATTTTGATAAACATGTACATTCAGGTACATATCTTTATACATTAAGATAAACACATTTGCAGACATACAATCATCACGACTAGCCTGTACAGTTTATTTCCACAGTGTGCTGATTGTCACTGTGGATGAATGTATATGATAGGCTATAGGTGTGATACTTTCAGTATCTGGGCCATCATTTCTGAATGAGGAGATGGTTAATTCCCGGTGGGACTGGGTGTCACTGATTGGCCAGCATTTATTCGACATGAGAAGATGGCGGTAGTGAGCTGCCTTCTTGCTGTAGATCAACCCACAATGCCCTTAGGGAAGGAATTCTAATTTTGGAGGATTTTGACCCGGGGCAGTGAAGGAAAAATATATTCCCAAGTCAGGACGGTAAGTGGCTTGGAGGGGAACATGCACGGAGTGCTGACAAAATGTGTCTGCAGTCCTTTTTCTTTTTGATAGAATTGTTCGTGGATTTGGAAAGTGCTGTCTGAGGATTTTTGGTGAAATTCTGTAGTGCATCTTGTAGATAGCAATCATCCAGGCAAGTGGGGAGTATTCCATCACACTCCTGACTGATCCTGTACAACTCAAATGTGTTGTCTGTTTTGTTGTTGAAGTTGAACATTGTTGTAAGACTTGGGTGTACAGAACATCATAGTATTTTCCGATGAACTCATATTTGTATGAAGATCTTGAACTCTGATAATTTGTTCTAGTTTAGCTTGGGATAACTATCTAAATGCTCATTAATCAAACTCTATTACCATTTTCTCCCTACTTTTCGACAATGCATCATGAACATTGTTGGATGGTAAGAGTATTTGAGGAAAGCACTATGTGAATCTGTCTTCCAAACATTAGAGCTACCATTGAGAGTAAACCATTGGCTAAAGGAGCAGCATGCATATTTAACATCGTTCTTCAAACATCAAAAATTCACTTCATACTGAATGATCATGGATTTTACTGAATGGGTCATGCATTCGACAACACCAATACTTTGAAGGGAAGCAGCAAATTATCCTATCATACATATGCCTTGGAAGGGGGCAAAGTGTACCACAAACTGTTATCAGGCACAATTTTTTGAGGAACACAAAATGTACTGAAAATGGTGATTAATGTATCAACGACTGTTAGGAACATAAATTGGAGCAAGAGTTGATCATTCAGCCCCTCAGTCCTGTTTTGCCAGGTTATACAATCATGGCTGATCCGTTCCAATCCTCAATTCCTTTTTCCTCACAGCCTTCAGCTCCTTCATTTTGAAAATCTATCCACCCCCCCACCCCTTTAAATATTTTCAAAAATACATCCTCCATTGCTTTCTGGGATAGAGAATTCTGGATGCTCCCTCTCCAGGAGAAGAAATTCCGTCACATCTCAGTTTTAAATCAGTGTCCCTACAATCTGTAAATATGTCCCCACTAGTGGAAGCAACATCTCAATATCTACCTTGTCAAGCCCCCTCTCAGTGTTGTATGTCTCAATACAATCACTCCCTCATTCTTCTGAACTCTAAACATTTAACGTCATTACTGTCCTTGATAAGTTATCCACTAGAAATCAGCCGAGTGACCCCCTTTTGAATTGCAACCTATCTTAACATGCTCTCTCTTGGACACAGGACAAGAACTGTACTCCAGGTGCAGCCTCAGCAATACCCTTTACAATTGTAACAAGACTTCCTTTTTTCAATTCCACCCCTCTGCCTCCCATGCCCCCACAATAAAGACTGAAATTCCATTTGTCTTCTTCATTACTTGCTGCACCTTCATGCTACCTTTTTGTGTTTCATACATAAGAACACCGATGTTCCTTTGAACTGAACGTTGTTGCTGTTTCTCTCCATTTCTGTAATAGTCTGCCTTTTCATTCTTTCCAAAAAAAAGTGTGAGACCTCACCTTTTTCTACATTAAACTCCATTTGCCAAGATTTTGCCCACTCAACCTATTTGTACGTGCTTGTAGATTCCTTATGTTCTCATCACAACATGTCATTGCATTTATTTTTGTATTATCACAATGCCATGACACAATGCACTCTACCCCTCCTCCAAGTCATTCAGACAGTTAGTAAGTATTTGACGCCCTATTACTGATCCATGTAGCACTCCATTAGTTAGGTCATTGCAATTGACCCAAAAAGACCCAATCATCCCGAGTCTGTCTTCTCTGCTTGGCCAGAGAATCCTCAAGGAGAAAGTGAGGACTGCAGATGCTGGAGATCAGAGCTGAAAATGTGCTGCTGCGCTTTTCCAGAGAATCCTCAATTCATACTAACTCATTATTGGAAGCTCCTGTCTTCTACATTAAACTTTAATGTGGTACTTGATGAACTGCCTTTCACAAAATCAAGTTCACCCTGTCTGATTATGACTTGGAGGTGCTGGTGTTGGACTGGGATGGACAAAGTTAAAATTAAAAAACAGCAGGTTATAGTCCAACAGGTTTATTTGGGAGTACTAATTTTCATAGAACCACTCCTTCATCAGGCTGAATATGTTACCCTTTTTGAAATGTCCTGCTATTTCTCCCTTAATATTGCATTCTAGTATTTTCCAAACAACTCGAGCAGCACAATAGTATCTTACAGTCAGAGAGTCATAGAGATGTGCAGCATGGAAACATACCCTTCAGTCCAACCTGTCCATGCCGACCAGATATCCCAACTCCATCTAGTCCCACCTGCCAGCACCCGGCCCACATCCCTCCAAATCCTTCCTTTTCATATACCCGTCCAAATGCCTCTTAAATGCCTATTGCACCAGCCTCCACCACTCCCTCTGGCCACTCATTCCATAGACATACCATCCTCTGTGTGAAAAAGGTGCCCCTTAGGTCTCTTTTATATCTTTCCCCTCTTACCCTAAACCTATGCCCTCTAGTTCTGGACTCTCCCACCTCAGAGAAAAGACTTTGCCTATTTACCCTATCCATGCCCCTCATGATTTTGTAAACCTCTATAAGCTCACCCCTCAACCTCCAACGCTGCAGGGAAAACAGCCCCAGCTTGTTCAGCCTCTCCCTACAGCTCAAATCCTCCAACCCTGGCAACATCCTTGTAAATCTTTTCTGAACCCTTTCAAGTTTCACAACATCTTTCCGATAGGAAGGAGACCAGAATTACATGCAATATTCCAACAGTGTCCTAACCAATGTCCTGTACAGCCGCAACATGACCTCCCAACTCCTGTACTCAATACTCTGACCAATAAAAGAAAGCATACTAAATGCCTTCTTCACTATCCTATCTACCTGCGACTCCACTTTCAAGGAGCTATGAACCTGCACTTCAAGGTCTCTTTGTTCAGAAACACTCCCTAGGACCTTACCATTAAGTGCATAAGTCCTGCTAAGATTTGCTTTCCCAAAATGCAGCACCTCACATTTATCTGAATTAAACTCCATCTGCCACTTCTCCGCCCATTGGCCCATCTGGTCCAATCCCCTTCTTGAGCAGTATTATTTTGACAGTTTTCCAGGCCACTGGAAATGTCCAGATTCTAGTGAGTTCTGCAATATTTCAGCCAATGCCTCAACTATCTCTGACACCATTTCCTTTGAAACCCTTGGATGGAGATCATTGATTTCTGATGACTTGTTTGCCTTCATTCCCACTAGTTTGTCAAGTATTTTGGCCCATATGATACAAGCATCTTTACGATGTTTAGGGTGACCTTCACAGTGGAGATGGATGGAAAATATCGGTTTAAATTATCTGTCATTTCCTTGTTTCCCATTATTAATTCCCCCATTCTATCCTCTAAGGGTTCCATCCTCACTATCACTATTCTCACTATCCTCACTATAACTATCCTCACTATCCTCACTATAACTATCCTCACTATATATCCTCACTATAACTATCCTCACTAACTATCCTCACTATAACTATCCTCACTATCCTCATTATAACTATCCTCACTATAACTATTCTCACAATCCTCACTATCCTCACTATAACTACCGTCACTATAACTATTCTCACTATCCTCACTATAACTATCCTCACTATGTATCCTCACTATAACTATCCTCACTATAACTATCCTCACTATCCTCACTATAACTATCCTCACTATAAGTATTCTCACTATCCTCACTATCACTATCCTCACTATAACTATTCTCACTATCCTCACTAACTATCCTCACTATAACTATCCTCACTATCACTCCTCACTATCTATCCTCACTATCACTATCCTCACTATAACTATTCTCACTATCCTCACTAACTATCCTCACTATAACTATTCTCTTTCTCTTTAGAAGCACTTACTGTTTGTTTCTGTTTCTTGCCAACTTACTTTCATAATCGATTTTCTCCCTCTTTATTAGCTTTTTCATAATCCATGTTGCTTTCTAAAACAAAATCCAATACTCTGACCTATCATTATATTTTGCCACTTCGCATGCCTTAATTTTTTATTTGGATTTTTTACTTGGCTACCTTTGTTAACCCAATGGTGCATCCTTCTCATTGAGTCCTTGTCTGACCAGAATAGTTTTTGCTAAGTGCTATGAAATATCTGTCTTATTGACTGCCATCTTCTGACTTCCCCCTTCATCTATTTTCGCAATGCACTTTAGACATCTAGAGAGAAAATACCCAAGATACTAATGGGACTAAAGACCTACAGGTGCCCTAAACCTGATTGGATATTAAAGGAAGTAGCTACAGAGGTAGTGGATGCACTGGGAATAATCTTCCAGGAATCCTTAGATTTTGGAAAAGTCCAAGAGGATTGGAGTGGCATGGTAGCTCAGTGGTTAGCACTGCTGCCTCATAGTTTCAGGGACCCAGATTCAATTCCAGCCTCGGGCGACTGTATGTGTGGAGTTTGCACATTCTCCTCATGTCTGCTTGGTTTTCCTCCGGATGCTTCAGCTTCCTCCCACAATCCAAAGATGCGCAGGTCAGGTGAATTTGCTGTGCTAAATTGCCCATAGTGTTCAAGAATGTGTAGGTTAGGTGCATTCATCAGGGGTAAATGTCGGGCAAATGAATCTGGGTGGGTTACTCTTCGGAGAGTTGGTATGGACTTGATGGGCTGAAGGGCCTGTTTCTACACTGTAAGGATTCTATGATTGGAAAACTGCCAATGTAACACCTTTATTCTAAAATTATCAATATCAGTAGGACAGTTAGCTTAATATCAGTTACTGGGACAATGTTAGAATCTATTATGAAGGATATGACTATAACGAGCATTTAGAAATACATAACAAGATCAAGCAGAGTCCACTTGGCTTCATGAAAGGGAAATGACACCTTATGAGTTTATTCAATTATTTGAGAAGGTAACAAGCAGGGTCGATAAAAAGGGAGCAGTCGATGTGATATATTTGGATTTTCAGAAGGTGTTTGTTAACATTGAGATATTAATATGATAAGGGCCCATGGTGTTGGAGGTCATATACTACCATGGATAGAGGATTGGCTATTAGAAGACAGAATTGGGTTGAGTGAATGGACAAAAACTTGCCAGATAGAAAATATTTGAGGAAATGTAAGGTTATGTACTTTGGCAGAGGAGCTGAATATTTTTGTATTTGTATAAATAAACCCATAGAACAGAGGGAGTTTTGGGAGTGCTTGCCCATGAATCACAAAAAAGCTGGCATTCAAATTCAGTAGGTTATAGGTAAGGCAAATGGGATTTGGCTCTTACTTTAAAGGGAATGAAATATAAAAGTTGGGAGGTTATGCTAAAACTATATAAGACATTAGTCAGACCACCTGTGAAGTTATGCAAACAGTCCTCAGCACCTTATCTAAAGAACGATATTCTGAGATTGGAGGCAGACCAGAGAGAGTCCACTAGGGTGCCAGCAAAGAAAACTCAGTCTTTCACAACCAAGGAAACAAAGCAAAGGAAGATGAAAGAAATAATAGCTGAATGTAGGCCTTCTTCCCCAGAGATAAGGGCACTTTCATTGCACCACAAGGGCCTTCCGGTTCCTCAGGGTAGATTTATATAATCAACCTGTTCAGAGATGTTATGAAATTCTTCTGGAGTAGGTGGGGCTTGAACTGGACCCCTGGCTCAGAGGTAGGGACACTGCACCCCATGAGACCTGGCTCTTTAGGTTCAGAATGAGATTGTGTCAGCGCAACCACCTTCAGCCCTTCGATCAATGTCCTTCTCTCCATCACTTGCTGATGATTACCAAATGTTCAGCACTGTGTGTGACTGAATGCAGTCTCTATCTACATATAGCAGGAACTGGACAAATCCAGGTTGGAGCTGACAAAAAGCAGAACATTTATGTCACAAATGCCAGGCAATGAACATCTCTAATGAGAGAGTTTAACAATCACTCCTTGACATTCAACAGTATTACTATTGTTTAATATCCAACTATCAAAATTCTGTGTGTTACCATTGACCAAAAACTAAATTGGATTAACCATATAAATTCTGTAACTGCAGGAGCAGGTTATAGGCTAGGAAGCTGACAGTGAGTGATTCACCTCCTGACATCCCAATGACTGTCCACCATCTAAAAGGCACAATTTGGGAATGTGATAGGAATACTCACCCTTTGCCTGCCTGAGTGCAACTCCAAGAACACTCAAACTTGTCACCATCCAAGTGGTCTCACCATTACCTTGTAGAACTGTAGGAAAATCATATTTTATGTACTTAATTTCCCTTACAGTGAATGTCCTTGGTCTATTTGCCTTTCTAATCACTTGCTGCACCAACACACCAAAGTTTTTTAAATTGTACATGACACCCAGAGCCCAGAAAGCACCACCATTACCCAATGGAAAAAATTAGAAAATGGCCGGTCAGGCTGTGCTGTTATCTATGATTTTTCTGAAATTTGTTTTTACTTAGGAAACGTCTACACTGGGATCGGTGTCAGGATTCAATGTCGTCAAATAAAGATCATTGTCCCTTAGCTCTTTCGCTGATCTGGTCTACTGTGGGAGAAAAATAACCCACTCTGCCTGCCCACTACTTGGTCACAGAAACCGTGTCTGTTCTTAGCTAAACAGAGCATACCCAGAATACCTCAACTTTACCACAACCAGCTCAGGAACTAAACAGCAAAACAAGATATTACCTGAACAGCTTCCAGACTGAAGGAATACACTCCTTAGATGATCTGATTACAGACTTCCTACCTCACAATAGCACCACCGCTCCTGCAGCCCCGAGGGCATCGCCAGTCTCCTCAGGTACTGAAGCAACACAAAGCCGACCTCGACTGAGTGGCACCCAGGTAACCTGACAAGATTGCACACTACCCTGCAGACCCATTGTAACCAGGATACTGGACATTAGCACCTGCTCTAGGAGAGGAACAGAACCTTCTGTTACAATTATTATCTGATTGCTACCACTGAACAACCAATTGTTTTCCATTGAATGTAATGTAATTCATATTGTCTTGTAATTAACACTACACTACAGTAACACTATAAAAACCTGTCTCTATCTGCGGCTTGGGGAAGAGAATCCTTGACTTCATTGTGCACAGTCTGTTCTGTACCAGTCTTGCCAATTTCTCTTCCCACAATATGATTAGATTAGATTAGATTCTCTACAGTGTGGAACAGGCCCTTCGGCCCAACAAGTCCACACCACCCCTCCGAAGAGAAACCCACCCAGACCCATTTCCCTGCCCTATATTTACCCCGGACTAACGCACCTAACACTGTGGGCAATTTAGCATGGCCAATTCACCGAACCTGCACATCTTTGGATTGTGGGAGGGAACCAGAGCACCCACACAGACACGGGGAGAATGTGCAAACTCCACACAGACAGGCAGGAATCAAACCCAGGTCCCTGGTGCTGTGAGGCAGCAGTGCTAACCACTGAGCCACCATACAGTGAGAAATAAACCAGTATTCGTCAATTTCACATGTGTGTGGCCTCTATTTGTAATTGGACAATTCTCCCACATCTACTAAGGACTTCAAGATTTTCAATTTCACCTTTCTGACATTCAAAATTTTCCTTTTTATCCATTAAATATGTTTTTGGTGTGAAGTACCAAATACCAGATTGATTGTGATTTTATACAAGCCAGCTTTATTGAAATTGAACCAAGTACAGTATGCTTTTAAAAAAAAATGCACAAAAACAATTTCTGGTAACAAAACAAATAAAAAACCTACAATGCTAAAAGATAAACTTAAGTCATTATCATTTTGGAGACTATTGTAACCAAGCGTGGAGTTAAATGTTGTGCAGCTAATTTTTTTTTGAAATGCAGAAAGATGTGATTTTTACAACAAAATACTGAAATAATCCAGACTACAAACGACATTGATCATTAATGGCTCTGACTATTTCTTTCATGCTTGAGTTAAAGGTCGCATCATTAGATATTTTCCAAATCTTGGTTGCTAGGAGAACAGAATGGAAATCTCCCTCTTGTACAATTACAGATGTTAATCCTATGAAGGACACATTTTTATACATTTCATTTATCACTTCTAATTCCAAAAGAAATTGAGGTATTCAAATTTGACATTAACTCCTTATCTATTTTCTGTTTGTTCATTCATAGGATGTCAGCGTTGCACGCTATCAGCACTTATTGCCCATCCCTAATAACCCTGGGCAAGTTAGTGTGCTGCCATCTTATACCCCAATGACTGCAGGGGACTCAAACTATGTTGGGGGGAGGGAGGGAGGCTAATCTTAGGATTTTAACCTATAATTCCCAGGCGAATGAGTCATACTGACCAACCGGCAATTGTCGTTAGATATAATATGTGACAATTTACTTTGTTCCAAGGGATTCTCTCTCTCATCAGGAGAAAGGAGGGTGCACTGCTTCTATTTGATATCTACATTTCCCCAAGTAGCCATCTTTGTGTCTTGTTAAGTGTGATTGCTTACTTAGGAAAAGTTCTGTTTGTTGGGAACTTTGCTGTCATTTTCACACACTCCTTCTTGAAATACAGGTTGTTCTGTTATAACCTGTGGTCCGTCAACACAAATTTGCTGGAACACGATTGATGAATTGGGGATGCTGTTTCTACAGTGCAAACATTTGAAGCGTGTGTTGGCTGTGACACGATTGCATCGCTTACACTTTAAGTGCTGTTTCTAAAGCACGATTTTTCTAATAACATGGGGTTGTACAAGAATGCAACCATCACATTATAGCAGAACTGACTGTATTCTTAAGAAGCCAGCATCCCATCACCAGTCACCCTTTATTTACAAATGCATTGCCTTTTACAATCCATATCCCTGACATTTATCCTTGTATGTCAGCCAGGTTTTATGTTAGACCAGACTAACAGCCCCAGTTAGGGAACTCATATTCAATGAGGTCCAGCTGGCTGATCTCATTACCATCACAACACTTTCGTTAAGAGATTCACAGAAAAAAACAGATCCTGTTTTCAAAAATGAAATCATCTCTAATTGCTTGTTATGAAAGTGTTAAGTGAATGAATTAATCAGAAAACATTTGAAAAATTACTTCTGTAGACTTACTTCTATTTTTAAAAATTCATTCAAAGGATGTGGGCATCATTGGCTAGGTCAACAATTAATGCCCAGAGTCAACCACATTGCTGTGGATCTGGAGTCATATGTTAGCCAGACCAGGTATGGATAGCAGATTTTCTTCCTAGAGCACATTACTGAACCAGATGAGCTTTCCTCCAACAATTGAGAATGTTATGATCATCGTTAGACCCTTAATTACAGATTTTTATTGAATTCAAATTCCACCATCTCCCATGGCATGTTTCGAACCTGGGACCCTTGATCATTAGCTGGGTCTCGGGATTAATTGCCTAGTGAGAATTCCATGAGGCCATTGCTTCCCTTCTTATAGCAGTTCATGAATGGATAGTGATTTTCATTGGTACAAAAACACAGAGGAATGTCCAACACATTTGATTTACTGAACAATCTCAGGCATTCCGAATGCAAAAGATTAAAAAACACATATCTCAACAAATCCATCATCTAGCATTCATTCAAAACATTCACTTCCAAATTATATCACTTTTAGAATCAATTGCACTATTCATTTTACAATCCAAAATAAAAAACAGGAAATCAGGGATTATTTTCCAAGATTCACTGTTTAATTTCTGGACAGTCTTTTCAAGCTCCCCGAATGATGTGTAATGGCATCCTGCACCATGGGCACTTGACTTCTGCCGACATATTGCAATATTTAAAACCGTATGTTGTGAGATAATCATGAATGTAAACATACAAGCAGCTGCAGGCAATAAAATGGATGGCAGATCTGATGTACAACAAGAGGAAAGAGCAATATTGTAATGATCACAGCATTGGACAGGGGAACATTGGTACGGATTACAGGCATGAGTCCCAGTCTTTCAGAATTCTAGGATCATTGCCGCTTGTTAGTATACTGAAGAGAAAATAATGAAAATATATGGTTTTATGTGGGACTTCAAAACATATTCACATATAATGTGCATCATTGGCCTCAATCATACTTATACCCATTGTTTTCTTGTGTTCCCAGCACATATGCTGCATAAAACTCTTTCCTCCAACTTAACATCAACTGCAATGTAGTGTCAAAACCTGTTTAAGACCAGTAGTGCTGAGTAATGGTTACAGGGAACAGAGTTATTCATTGTGAGAAGGAACTGGAGGAACCGAAGCTTCTTCCATTTGAACAACAGAATCTGATAAACACAAAGAATTATTTAGCGAGATAGAAACAATTTCTTCTCTATGAAAATAGGGCAAAGATCAAATTGAGCATTTAGGAAGAAAAAGATTAAGCAGGAGGGAATTTGGGACATTGAGGGATGAGTCACATGATAGTTGTTTCTCAGGTGCTGCACGGTCACTGAAGGCCTCAATGTGGGGAGGAGAAGAGATTCAACAGTAGGTAACATGAGCAGACTGCCAGCCAGAAGTGCACCATTCACCACATTGCTACTGTCAAGAAAGATTCATTCCTTACCCACACTAAAAGCAGGCATTTAGCCCTTTACTGCCATGAATGAGAGATCTCATCACACGTTGCAGAACTGGTTTGCCCAGCACTTGGGAAAACACTGATCATCAATTACACTTATAAAAAAAAATCAAGGTCAAGTACTCAGCACAATTCATCACAAGATAGGAAAACTTTGGTAAAAACCGAAAGCACTACAGATACTGCAAATCAGAAACAAACACAGAAATTGCTGGAAAAGCTCAGTAGATTTGGCAACACCTTCAGAAAACAATGAGAGTTAACTTTTCGGGTCCAGTGACCCTTCCTCAGAACTTCCCCTGAGGAAGGGTCACTCAACCTGAAATGTTACCTCTGATTTCTCTCTGTAAATGCTGTCAGAATAGGAAAACTTCAGTGATATCCTGATCATTCTGTAAACTTTACTTGGTTTTTTTAAAGAAAAGCTATCTCAAATAATTTTAAATAGTTCCGGTTCCAAAGGGAAAGTCATGCAAAATGTGCATTTTTATGTGAACAAAACTGCTTCAAGGCTTCTGTGCTCAAATTAAATACAATATGAAAACATTAAGTTGACTATTTCATGCAGCTGAAACTTTATTGCTGGAACAGCACAGCAGGTCAGGCAGCATCCAGGGAACAGGAGATGCGACGTTTCGGGCACAGGCCCTTCTTCAGGAATGAGCAGAGAGTGTTCAGCAGGAGAAGATAAAAGGTAGGGAGGAGGGACTTGGAGGAGGGGCGGTGGAAATGTGATAGGTGGAGGAGGAGCGTCTTATCTTCCGACTGGGAACCCTCCAACCGCAGGGGATGAACTTGGACTTCACCAGTTTCTTCATCCCCCCTCCCCCCACCTTGTCTCAGCCGGATCCCTCCAGCCCGGCACCGCCTTCCTGACCTGCAGTCTTCTTCTTGACCTCTCCGCCTCCATCCTACTCCGACCTATCACCCTCACCTTGACCTCTTTCCACCTATCACATTTCCACCGCCCCTCCTCCAAGTCCCTCCTCCCTACCTTTTATCTTCTCCTGCTGAACACTCTCTGCTCATTCCTGAAGAAGGGCCTGTGCCCGAAACGTCGAATCTCCTGTTCCCTGGATGCTGCCTGACCTGCTGTGCTGTTCCAGCAATAAAGTTTCAACTTTGATCTCCAGCATCTGCAGACCTCACTTTCTCCTCGAATATTTCATGCAGCTCTCCTGCATTTAAGTTAGACAGCATAAAAAATTGAGTTGCAATACTAGAAAATGTGAAAGAGGTCAAAATGTGTATAAGTGCTTTGTTGAGTAGACCCACTGAATAAAGCCAAATTTTGACCAGGATTGACTTTTTTTCACATTGCACTTCTAGATAGCATAGAATAATGCAGCACAAGTGTAAATTGGCTGAACTTACACACACACACGCATATGCGCATACACACGCGCACAGTAATTTTATCCTGCTCAAGATTAACTTTTCTTTGAAGGTTCAGTTATTGGGGTGCTTTTGTTGTATTTCTGAGCAACACCATAAGGAACGTGTGCTGCAATCGTTCCCATTGCTTGAGCTCCTTTAACATGGAACATCTGGTCATCAAAGAAAATGTGAGGGCGTATTTTTTCCAAGAGTGGCCCTTTAGGTGCCCCTGCAAGGAAGAGTGCTTCATCAACCTCCAGGCCCCAGCTGCGAAGAGTCTTTAAAGCCCTTCCTCCAGAACTTGCAGCACTTCGTGCTGTGACCAGGTAAGTCCTGATGGGGCAGTTCAAACGCAAGTCCTTTGCGTGGAACTTCTTCTGCAGTTTCCCCAATACTTCCAAAAATCCTTTGAGAGGACCCTACGTGCAAAATAAATGAATAAATTAGACCTTTCAAAAACCATTGAGGGGAAATGGTTGCAGAACTGAAATCTTTAACCTTTACTTATAGTTAATTTCTCATTTTACACTTCTGTCATCCAAGATCATTGCTGGATCAATGACCATTTATTACCTCAAAAGTACTTCTCTTTACCGCTCCCACCACCCAGTGTACTTTCAAGTTAAAACCAATTTGGATTAAACAGAATTTGCAACTCTCCAACACTCCTGCAATATACCCCGAGTACAATGTGAGAAAGATATTGCCTTTTACCCTGTACAGAAAAGCAATCCAATGATAAAACACACATTAATGCTTCATTTATCTTGCGTGACAAACTCAGCCTGATGGTGTGGGGCAAAAGCAGTTTATCTGATTCAAAACAATCAAAACATTGTTTCCTTTTCTCTTAATGTTCCTCACATTTCATGGTGATAACGTTAGTGTCTCTTTTTCCCAGCTGTTGTATAATCTTGATTCGAATTTTCCTTTATGGATTTGAGCTGTCTCTTCCCTCATTCTGGAAAATGGTTTTTAAAGTTTGAATTTCCCACTCCATACAGTGAGTGAGATTATGCAGTGAAAGTTAATATTTACCGAGGATAGTGGAGGGATGAGAAAGGGGTGGGACGGTGACTGGGGGAAAATGATGTTCTGTCCAGAGATCTGATGTCTCAAATCTCTTCGTCACTCCCATACCATTTAGCATCCCCACCCCTAAAACAATTCAAATGAAGACTGATCTTAGACCATTTTAATCGAGCATTATACGATAGCCTGCACTGGCAAATTCTCTTGGATGATGCCTCAGGTGGAATTTATTTTAGGAGCCAATAAAAGGCACAAAGCCATGAAGAAATGGGTTCTGTTGCTATTCCTTCTCTAATCCAAGTACATCAGGTTTCTGTTGCATATGAGAGTTTCTGTTTCAAGACTTTCCTCACTTGTCTCATGGTCTGTAATTAGAATTTGTATGATTCATCTTAATATCCATATTTCAAAGGTCTCTTATTTCCCCAAAGATCTTTACTTATTATCTATATTTCTGAGGCATATAGGAAGTTCAACAGTGTAGAATGTACAATTTAAAGATGTGCAGGCTAGGTGGATTAGCCATGGAAATGGAGAGTTACAGGGAATAGGGTAGAGGGCTGGGTTTGGGTGGGCTGCTCTTCAGAGGATTGGTGTGGACTTGATGGGCCAAATGACCTACTCCCATACTGGAGGGACTCTATGAAAGGTGTGGTCAAATCCCTTTTGCCTACAAAGAACAGGGTCCTACATGTGAATGTATATAACTTCCAGCCTGTGTCAATGGATCACACCACAAATCCAGTGGATAGTCTTAAACTGGTTTCCGACAGTTTTTTTTTAGTATGAACAGATTTAGTAAATGCTGCCTAATAGGACAATCATAACAAAAAACAAAGAGTGACAGATGCTGGAAATCTGAAACAAAAACAGAAATTGATGGAGAAACTCAGCAGGTCGGTAGCATCTGTGGAGAGAGTCCCTTTTTCAGAAAACTCCTATATGCTGGTCACTATATGGACTGGGTTTTGACATATGGGCTGGTTAAGCACACAACATATGTTGCCAGTATGGAGGGTCAGTTTGGACTCTGTGTTGAACGGCCTACTTCTACACTGCCGAGATTCTATGGCTTTAGAAGGTGCATTTTGTCCTACTTTTTATGAAGAAAGCAGACTTTTTGGCATCTCTGTCTCAACCTTTCTTTACAAAAAAAAATCCAGGGCAAAATACACCTCTTGAAGCTGTAATGTCATTGCTCTGCTAAGTATTGTCGAAGTGTCAGTTTAACCTGGGCAAGAGGCTTGTCTTCAAACTTCAGCTCATGTTCAAAAAATGTATCTAATCCGTGAGCCTTGACAATCTTTTCCGATTCGTCAGAGAAAAGAACAGCATCTCCATCAAATGCCACCCTCAGCTGGTGATCTGAAAGCTGCAGGTCCTTGTCGCTCTGAAACATAGTCGCTGCTGCAATCCCTGCAATTGGGGAAACAAAACAAGGCAACATGCTATAACAGTCTCACTGCTGAATACAGGCACGTCACAAATGCTCCATATCACAACTATTGTCCCATATTGAACAATACATTTTACTTGGCACTGTTAGTGTTCTTCAGTTTTGGAGACTAGGGCTATATGATGATATTATAAGGTCCTTTTCAAAAGCTTTTCACTGTAATCCAAAACCTGTCATATTGAAAATACTTGATACATTGACTCTCTCAAATTCAAGATACTTTGTACATCACTGGTGAGTCGGGTGTGAACTAGGCAGGAAGAATGCATTTGGTTATAGAGTTATAGAGTCATTCGCCATGGAAACAAACCCTCTGATCCAACCAGTCCATGCCAACCACGTTTCCAAACTAAACTAAAATATCTGCTTGTGTTTGGCCCATATCCCTCCAAAGATTTTTATTCACATACTTATCCAAATGTTTTCTTAAATATTGTAACTGTACCTGCATCTATTACTTCCTCTGGAAGTTCATTCCACTTATAAACCACTTTCTGTGTAAGAAGGCTCCCCCTCATGTTCCTTTTAAATCTCTCTTCTCACCTTAAAAATATGTCCCCTCGTTTTGAATTCTCCTACCCTAGAGAAAAGACCTTTGCTATTCACCTTATCTGTGCCCCGCGTGATTTTATAAACCTCTATAAGGTCACCCCATTTACACAATCTCGCTGGTTTGTGTTGTGTTCAGCACATGGGTCTGTGAGCAATGTACTTTCCCTTTATAAGCCCTATTCCTCACAGATGGAGCCAATGACCCCATCCAGTCAGAGTGTGCTTGGAACCAATCTCTTCCCCATGCCGGGCCCTCAGTTTCCAGCACTGTGGAAGGTGACAGTTGAGTGCTCTCCAACCAGTGGTCCACCTGAATGTGTCGGTGAGCCCCAGAACATCCCATATCCCCTTTATAGAACCCTTAATGTAATCCCCACAGCTTTCATGCTTCTCCCACAGGGCTTCCCAATACAGTTAATCAGAGGCAACATCTGATACAAGTACGGTGCAATGTCTGCAGATCTGCTCAGCCTGGTTCCAGTCAGGGAATCAGAGCCTGTGTGGTCTGGGGAGTGGGGGAAGTGATCCAACACAGAGACCAATGGAGCAGCTCAGAGAGGCAGCCTTGCTCAGTCTGACAGCTGGGTGTACGTCCTGGAACATAAAGAATCGTTGCAGCGAAGCTAGTGACCAGTGAGCTCTGCAACACAAGCCTGTGCTTCCAAAGTGCACTGCCAGTGTATCAAAGAGGTGCCACAACAGTTATAAGGGGCCTGTAATGCCATACACCAATGTCTGTGGACAAGGACAGCATAAGCTGGTACTTGTGGATTATGCCCTGGGCTGCAGTTTGGTTGTATGGGAACACGAAGGTCATTCGGACAAAGCAGCAAGAGTGATCCACTCGGCACCTGCTCTGGCTTCAACATCGCATTTTCTCAATGTCACGTTTATTTACTAGCAACATAGCTGCTCTAAAAATTTGTTACTGTGCCAGAGTGTCAACGTTGGAGCTGGTGCTCAGTCTGGGGCTGGTGCTCAGTCTGGGGCTGGAACTCTCATTCCTCTGGTTTATAATTAAAGAGACTGAGCTACAACTGACATTAGTGTATCCCAATACCATGAGCTTGTGTGGCCTCGGCATTGGATAAACAAATGCTACAGGGAATTGACTTCAATCCAATCCCTCACCTTCAAATATATGATTGATAATATTACAGACAGTCACAAGGAAAACGGATCCTTCCTAGGATTTCAAGGTGTTTGAGGGATAAAGATTGCCCAGCAAACTTAGATAGTTCCTCTCCTTCAGAATAGTTTTGTAGGATCCTTTATAATCAGGCGCAGTTTCAAGTTAATACCTTATTTGACATCTCTGATAGTGCAGTGGGTGTAGCAGTGGGTGTCAGTTTTTTAGTGTGTTTAAGTCATGAGGTGGGAGTTGAATTCACAAACTTTGATGCAGAAATGAGATTTCTCCAATAGAGCTAGGGTTTGTACATAATGTGTGAAGAGGCAAATTTAGGCCATTGAATACCCAGATCTACTCTGAGATTATTAATCTGACTTGTATTGTTCATAGTGCCTGCAATTGATCAGGTAACTTGCTGACTTCCTTTTGCTGCAAGGGCAGTACTTTTTCATGACTCGTGGAAGATTTACCATTTCTAAATCTGATTACATCTGGTGGAAAGCAGTGATTGGAATGTGTGCTACTACAGACGCTAACCCTAAAATACTCCTGATTCAGAGGTGCTGGTGTTGGACTGGGGTGGACAAAGTTAAAAATCACACCATACCAGGTTATATTTGGAAGGTTTATTTGGAAGCACTAGCTTTCGGAGCACAGCTCCTTCATCAGGTGGTTGTGAATTATAAGATCGTAACTTATAACAAAACTTATAACAAAAGTTTAGTTTGATGTAACTGAAATTATATATTGCAAAAAGACCTGGATCTTTTGTTAAGTCTCTCATCTGTTAGAATGGGCATGTTGGTTTCAGTTCTTTCATATGTAAATCTCAGAATCATCTTAAAGTTACATTCTCAAGTGAACTTTAACAACAGGTGCCAGGTTGGCCCAGATAATGCACTGAGGGTTTGAGGTGCCCTGTGTGAGGCTGTTGTGTGATTTTAAACTAAAATATTGCAGTAGCCTACTACCTATATCTATTTTCTCAGCTAAATGTGGTATAATATTTAAAGCAATGCAATTCTTGGAGGTAGTAACCCTAAATTTGCTGGTTTAATTGAAATGAGAAAATGACATACAAAACGTGCTCCAAAAACAGACGTCTCTGGAGATACTCTGCTGGCAGGACCTTAGGAGCATTGACATACTGAGGAAACTTAGGCTACAAATCTGTAGCTCCCCGAAAGTGGGACCACAATTGCGATAAGGTGGTACAGGATAAGGTGCTTGCCTTCACTGTTTAAGGCTTTGATTATAATAGTTGGCAAGTCATGTTACAGCTATATAAGACTTTAACTCAGCTACATTTGGAGTGCTGCGTGCAGTTCTAGTTGCATCACTATAGGAAGAATGTAGAGGCTTTGGAGAGGGTGCAAAAGAGATTTACCAGGATCCTGCCTGGATTGGAACGTATTAGATATAAGGAGAGGTTGATTTGTTTGAACTAGAGCATTGGAGACCAAGAGGTGGCCTGAGAGAGTATATATAAAATTATGAGAAGCATGGATAGTCAGTCTTTCCCAGATTGGAATATCAAATACTAGGGAGCCATAAGTTTAAAGGTGAGGGGGGCAAGTTTTAAGGAGGCAAGTTTTTTTTTTTACATAGAGGATGGTAGGTGCTGGAACATGTTGCCAGGTAGAAGCAAATACAATAGCAACTTGTAAGAGGCATTTAGATAGACACATGAACAAATAGGGAATAAAGGGATACAGATCACGAGCAGGCAGATGGGATTAGTTTAGAAGGGTATCGCGGTCTGCACAGGCATGGAGGGTCGAAGGGCCTGTTCCTGCACTGCACTGTTCTATGTTTGGCAGCATCAGCTGAGTGAAAGTAGAGTTAATGTGGAGTCTAGTGACCCTTCTCCAGAGCAGTGACAGGACTTGAAATGTTAAGTCAGTTGTTCTTGCTGCAGATACTCCCAGACCAGCTGAGTTTCTCCAGCAGGGTTCTGTTTTTGTTTCAGATTTCCAGAATCCACTGTTCTTTGTTTTATGAAAATGCCTTGCTCTATTGAACAGTCAATCGGTTGGATGATGGACTAATCATTAGGTAGGGGTGTGTGTGTGGTTGAAGTTCTGCTCAAAACGTACACAACGGGAGTGTGATGTACCGTATCAGTCAACAAAGCTCTTGGTTACACTGTGCTGTGTAAATATCATATGGTTGATTCGACAACTTAAAAGCTGCTAGGAAATAGCTTAAACAAGCGATTTTAAAAAACTGACCTTTTATCAAGGTTCATTCAAACCGAACGTTAAACCTCTTTACAAAAGAGCACTTCCCCAACTGAGAGGAACATTAACTGGACCATGGAAAATGTTACAATCTTGTGGTATTGGCCAGTAATCAAAGTGATCAATCGCTGAAGATAGACCAGTGCCAAAGGAATATAAGGAAATGTGCCCAACAGAGATAGTTAGCTAGTAAGACTCATTTGATCAGTAGCTGAAAATGGACACAGAGCAGACTGATCACACAGAACATGACAACACAGGATCAGGCCCTTCGGCCCCCAATGTTATGCTGAACATATCGCCAAATTAAACTAATTAAAATAATCTAACCTAATCACTCTTAACTTTGACCTCCTGCATCTACAGTCCTCACTTTCTCCTAGTGGGGGATTCAGTTATGGTATCGCCATTGAATGTCAGGAGGCAGTTAGATTGTCTTTATTGGTGATGGTCATAGCCTGGCATTTGTCTGGTGTGAATGTTACTTGCCACTTGTCAGCCCAAGCCTGGATATTGTCCAGATCTTGTTGTATTTGAGTATGGACTGCCTCAGTATCTGAGGAGTTGTGAATGGTGCTGAACATTGTGCAATTATCAGCAAACATCCCCACTTCTGACCTTATGTTGGAGGTAAGGCCATTGATAAAGCAACTGAAGATGAGCCTAGAACACTACCCTGAGAAATTTATGCAGAGATGTCCTGGAGCTGAGATGACTGACCTCCAACAACCATGACCATCTTCCTAGGTGCCAGGTATGACTCCAAACAACAGATAGCTTTCCCCCCATACCTACTGATTCCAGTTTTGCAGGGCTCCTTGATGCTACACACAGACAAATGCAGCCTTGATGTCAAGGGCGGTCACTCTCCCCTCTGGAATTCAGCTCTTTTGTCCATGTTTGAACCAAGGCTGTAATGAGGCCAGGAGTTGAGTGGCCGTGGCAGAACCCAAACTGGGCATCACTGAGCAGGTTATTGCTGAGCAGGTGCTGCTTGATAGCACTGTTGATGATACCTTCCATCGCTTTCATGATTATTGAGAGTATATTGATGGGACGGTTATTGGCTGGGTTGTGTTTGGCCTGTTTCTCATGTACCGGACATATCTGGGCAGTTTTCCACATTGTCAAGTGGATGCTAGTGTGGTAACTGTACTGGAACAGTTTGGCTAGGGGAATGGCAAGTTCTGGAGCACAAGTCTTCAGTGCTCTTGCTGGAATGTTGTCAGGGCCCATAGCCTTTGCAGCATCCAATATCTCCAGCCATTTCTTGATGTCACATGGAGTGAATCAAATTGGCTGAAGACTGGTATCTGTAATGCTGGGGACCACTGGAGGAGACTGAGATGGATCATCCACTCTGCACTTCTGGCTGAAGATTACTGCAATTACTTCAGCCTTACCTTCTACACTGATGTGCTGGGCTTTTCCGTCATTGAGGATGGGCATATTTCTGGAGACTCCTCCTCCTCCTCCTCCAGTGAGTTGTTTAATTATCCAGCATCATTCACGTGGCAGGACTGCAGAGCTTAGATTTGATCTGTTGGTTGTGGGATTGCTTAGTTCTATCAATAGCTGCTATACTGTTTGGCAAGTAGTCCTGTTTGGTGGCTTCACCAGTTTGACACCTCATCTTCAGGTATGCCTGGTGCTGCTCCTGGCATGCCCTCCTGCACTCTCTGTTGAACCAGGGTTGAACCCCTGGCTTGATGGTAATTGTTGAATATGCCGGGCCATGAGGTTACAGATTGTGCTGGAATGTAGTTTTGTTGCTGTTGATGGCCCACAGTGCCTCATGGATGCCCAGTTTTTAGTGGCCAGATCTGCTTGATGTCTGTCCCATTTAGCACAGTGGAGGCAATTACAACACAATGGAGGTAATTCTCAATGTGAAGGCGGGACTTTGTCTGCACAAGGACTATGCGGTGATCACTCTTACTGATACTGTCATGGACAGATGCATCTGCAGATGGTAGATTGGGAAGTATGATGCTGAGTATGTTTTCCTTCTGGTTCGTTTCCTCACCATCTGCCACAGACCAAGTCTAGAAGCTATGTCCTTTAGGACCCGATCAGCTCAATTGCTGCTGCCAAGCCGCTCTTGGTGGTGGACATTGAAATCCCCAGAGTACATTCTGTTAGTCAAGTGGACTGTAGACTGATGGAAACTGACTTTGTTAGGTACACAGGGATAGCAGCAGGTCATTCCATTCCCAAGACTCTTCTATCATTCAATTAGATCTAGATTTATATTTTAATTTCATCCACTGCCTTGTCTTAGTATCCTTTAATCCTCTTGGTCTCCAAAAGGTTATTATTTCTGATTTGTTATTAAATGAGCTCACATTTGCTTTTTGTATAAGAGGTGTACTTTGCAGGATTGAGCAGTCTGCTTAAAGCCAATAAAGTAAACAGCTTGTGAGGCCTTTTTTTTTTTGAAAAATTGGAACAATAGAAGCAGCCTGAATGGGTGGAATCAAGTTCCCACAGAACCAGGATTTTAAATTTCAGCTTTCAGCAGTTGCTAGGCCTTGAAGGTGGATGTGGAAGCTCTTAGTTCTTCTCTGTTACAGCCAAAAGCTGGGATTCTCTTCCTGCTGCTAGAATTGCATGTGAGACAATGTACTTCACTGAATTTGTCTTTGTCAAGGGTGTGACTATGGGAAGTTACTTGAGTGGAACAGTTAATTAGTGGTAGTTAATATATCGAAATGCTGAACAAATAATATATATATATATATATATATATAATATATAATTATTTGTTCAGCATTTCGATAGAGTTACAGTTAAACTAATTATTTTCTTTTATTCTTATTTTGTCTGTATTTTAACTGTAGTGTTTTATGTAAAGTCCAGTCGTTTGACCAATTGGATTGTTTCTGTAATGCAACACCTTACACTTACCTTTAAAATAAGTAGTAGTTAAGATCTAGCCTATCTTCTTAATATATTTTGAGGGGATTTGGTCTGGTCTATAATAGACAGAACATTAGATTAGATTCCCTACAGTGTGGAAACAGGCCCTTGGGCCCAACCAGTCCACACCGACCCTCCGAAGAGTAACCCACCCAGACCCATTTCCCTCTGACTAATGCATCTAACACTATGGGCAATTTAGCATGACCAATTCACCTGGCCTGCACATCTTTGGATTGTGGGAGGAAACTGGAGGAAACCCACGCAGACACTGGGAGAATGTGCAAACTCCACACAGAGGCTGGAATTGAACCTGAGTCCTTGGTGCTGTGAGGCAGCAGTGCTAACCACTGAGCCACCGTACCACCAAGAGGAGAAATTTCTTTCCTGAGAGAGGGTTGTGAATCTGTGAAATTCTTTACCGTGGAAGGCTAGTGGCTGGATCACTGACTGCATTCCAGGCTGATAGAGACAGATTTTTTAATTAGTGAGGGAATCAAGGGTTATCGGGAAAAGGCAGGAAAGTGGAGTTGAGAATGATCAGATCAGCCATGACCTCATTGAATGACAAAGTAGACTCAATGAGCTGAATGGTCTACCATCTGCTGCTACATTGTATGGTCTAATGCAATGACAGTGTACAGTGACGGGAAAAATGTGAGCTGACATTATCCTGCCATTTGCACTTTCTCATTTTGTTTATTCATGTCTAGAAGGCGTACTCCACCCACATCATATCTGTCAGAAAACTCCATAACAGCACTGACAAGCCAGGAAAACAACTTCCAAAAGACTTAGCCCCACTCTCACGCCACCAAATTTATATTAGTAGGTGGGGATGGAAACTCTAAAAGATAATCCCGGTTACTAATCGCATCTGATTTTGCTAAAAGGTTAGAGATGTCAATTACAGAACCAATATTCCATAAAATCAGTACCCTTTAGTTTTGAAAGGACAGAACACCCAATGAGCTGTAAAAATAGACCTAAATTAAAAAGAGTTGGATTCCAGATTATTCCAAAAATGATTTGCTCAGGATCAAAATTTAAATGTTTCAGAATATCAAGAAAACGTCAAACACTTTGAGCAGAGAATGTGTACAATGCAACAACCAGTATTTTTTTTTAAGTGAAGAAACTAATTCCTTGCTGAAACCCTGTTGCTCAAAACTCCACCCATTAGAACAAAAAAAACATGCAGTTTCAGCATTGCTGTTACACCAATTCTCTCTCCTCCAATAGGACACAAGGCTGTGGTAAGTTTACGTCAGTTTATTGAATCTGTACCTGCTTCAATTGCTTCTACCACTTTCTCAGAATCTGCCGAAAGATACAAGTTGGTGAGGTATGCTTTCAGATATCCAACTGGGCTTTTCCCACCAGTCATACAGAACCTTTCAATTGACAGATCTGTTTGAAAAAAAAACAAAGGCAATATTTTTAAGGTGCAGCCTGCTTTAGATACGTGTTGCAATTATTTTTTCAATTAATCAGTAAAACATCTTCTAAAGGTGTATTTAATCACATTATATTCCAAAACCAGTTATATTAAATTAATATCTATATGAATGACAAGCTGCAAAATCTGTGAATGAGTATTTTGTTCTCTGTTTAAACCTGGCCAAATTTCTGTTTAATGCAGGTCAAAGATTTGCAATAATTATATACATGTGTGTATTGTGTATGAATGGGTCATTCCACCTCATTGGCCCACACTTGCACACACCCTGAGTTTGACAAATTAACTTGAATTGACTTGTGTTAAAATGCTAATACAGCAAGATACCCATCATTCAGGCATGCATTGCATGACTTGGGTGCAGCAAACACAAATTTGTCAGGTCTTACTCAAGAGTTTCGTTTGTAATTGAGGGAATGAGTCTCTGTAAAGTGGGAGTCAGGATCCTGCACAGTTTATTGGGAAAAAATACCTGAACTGCATTGTTTCAAAAATTCCCATGTTGTATTTTCAGAAACTGAGTACCCATGAAGTAAGTGTTTGCTTCTCTTCTGTTTCATTCCAGTTTTGCTGTTTGTTTTTCTCAGTGGGAACTAGAATGTGACCTGATAACTCACTCAGGCACTTTGTTACACACAGCATTGGGAGAATCTCTGATCCTGATTTTAAGGTAGGAGAGGGTTAACAGAAGAGAGGGGTCTGTCACATGCTAATCTGTTCAGATTATAAATTCTTCTTCAAATCTCTTCCATAATGCAGCTCCGAATCACACCACACCTTCTCAAAGGTAGGGCTTAGTAACAGATAGCCAAGCTATCCCAATCAGCAGCAGGATAGATTCACACCAGCTAAGTGGACTAACCACATTCTTCTTCCTGCCACTCCTTCCCCCACCACACTCTCCCCATGGTCAGCAGTCAGAGTTACTGTGCTAGCACATGCTTTTATTAGTATGCTGCGGTCTGGATCTCCAGCTAGTGAATGCATATCCATACATTTCAGAGATTCATAGAATCACGACCGTGTGGAAACAGGCTATTTGTCCCATCCAATCCACACTGACCGCTGGAAGGGCATCCCACCCACACCCACCACTCTTGCTGTATAACCCTGCTTTTCCATGGCTAGTCCATCTCACCTGCACATCCTTGCATACTAGAGGCAATTTAGCATAGCCAATCCACCTAGCCTGAATATCTTTGGACTGTGGGAGGAAACCAAAGCACCTGGAGGAACATAGAAACTAGGAGCAGGAGTAGGCCATCCAGCCCTTTGAGCTTGCTCTGGCATTCAATAAGATCATGGCTGATCTTTTTGTGGACTTAGATCCACTTACCCGCCCTCTCACCGTAACCCTAAATTCCTTTGTTGTTCAAAAGCTGCCTACCTTAGCTTTAAAAACGTTTACTGAAGTGGCATCAACTACTTCACTTCCATAGATGCACAACTCTCTGGGTGAAAACATTCACACTGCTCTATTACACATCACTGATTTGGTTAGATTAGATTCCCTACAGTGTGGAAACAGGCCCTTCAGCCCAACAAGTCCACACAGACCCTCCAAAGAGTAACCAACCCAGACCCATTCTTCTACTAATGCACCTAACACTACGGGCAATTTAGCATGGCCAATTCACCTGACCTGCACATCTTTGGACTGTGAGGGGAAGCCGGAGCACCCGGAGGAAACCCACGCAGACACAGGGAGAATGTGCAAACTCCATGCAGACAGTCACACGAGGCTGGAATTGAACCCGGGTCCCTGGCACTGTGAGGCAGCAGTGCTAACCACGGAGCCACCGTGCTGCCTCATTACTTCTCAGTTCAGTCCTAAATCTGATCTCCCTAATCTTGAGACTATGCCCTCTTGTCCTTGCTTCATCTGCCAGTGGAAACATCCTCTCTACTTCTATCCTATCCAATCCCTTCATAATTTTATGTTTTTATAAGATCCCCACTCATTCTTATGAATAGGAAACCCACACAGACACGGGGAGAATGTGCAAACTCCACACAGTCGCCAAAGGCTGGAATCAAACCCATATCTCTGTTGCTGTGAGACAGGAGTGCTAACCACTGAGCCACATGCCACCCCAAATGTTTCCATGACATGGATAACCACAAATTTATCCCACTTTTACTGCCTGCCATTGGTATGTTTGGAAGGAGTAACCAGTTGCTGCGCGATCTCTTTGGTAGTGTTATAAATGTACCTAGTTAGCTTAAGTGTGGGTTGGATACAGAACATTGGGCACAGAACTGACAAGAATACATGTTAACCGAGTCTGTTTTGCTTATATCCATGAATTAATTAAACAAGGAGATATCATACCAAGCAGCCTTTTTTGGTATCATCACTATCAGATCAGACTTCTGTTCTTATGCTAACGATGCTGAGTTTGTTCTGTCCACAACTATGTTTCTGGCATGTAATCTACAACATTACTGATGAAAATTATTCTTCAGTTTGAGCAAAAAAAAACTTTCGGACAATATTTTTATTGTTGCATTGTTCGATAAAGGATGTACCAAAATAAAAAAATTGGGGGAAAAAGTCATGAAAAGGAGGCAAAATACAGAAAGTGACTAAAATATTTTGCAACACATTGATTAAAATAAGGATTACCGCTTTCTAACAGCCAAACTCTTCCTTAGATATAGCCCTATTATTTACATATTAACTAGCTTTCTGATATATTCCTCTTTGGATGCGTAATCTCTTGAGCTAGATTTGTTATCTATTTTTAAACTTTGCAACAATAGATACTCATCACCTGGAGGTTTTATTTTACTTATATTCCCAGTTTGGGTTCACTAGGGTATAGAGATGGGCCAATGCTTTTTATGAGACTTTGGTCAACACGCACAAACCAACCATGCCCACTCTGTTCTGAATATACCAAAAGCAGCTTAACATGAAGTACCAGTAAAATGTTTAGTTAATTTCCTTTGAAGTGTTTCAGTAAAATTAACACTAATACAACACTGTAAACACATCCACTACATGTTATGCTTTTGATGGATTTTACAAGTGCACCAAATGGCTTTGGGTTACATCAGTGGTCAAATCAGCATATCTGAATTCTTATGGACAAAAATGATATCTGTGGTTTTAAATATTGTTAAAGTATCATACTGCTGTGACTTTCTAAATTACTGAAACTTTATTTCTTCTTTAATTTAAACTGCCGAACCACGAGTATGTTTTAGATTCCTGTTCAAACATCTGGCTTGAGTGGTTGAACACGGATTTTTTTTTTTAAATTGCATAATTACATACAGAGTAAATACCTAATGACCCAACCTAGAAAATTGCTACGTTTAATTTTAAAATCATCTGTCCTGGAGTACTTTCTAAGGAATTTGTTTTATGGGTGTATGGCGCAGTGAGCACTAATTATTTTATCACAAAAATATACTGACAAAATTAGGTACATCACTGCAGGAGTAAAGTGAGCTGACCATGGCAACAGCAAGTTACTGTGTACAGATATAAACTAAGGAAGTGTAACTTTAGGGATACGCACCTGTAGTGTATCTGGGAGAAAGCAGCAGAACCAGAGTGTAAATTCAAATTAAACATACACAGAAGTTTCTGTGAACGTACCGTAGTGATTGATGCTGTTTATCAGCCTCACACCTACTTGCGCATGGTTGTTTGTCATCAGAACTATATCAAATATTTCATCACTTTCAGGGTAAAGTTCACGTAGTCGTAAGTTAACCGTTTCCAGTGCCTGGAAGAAAGAAATGTATTATATTCTAGAAAACAATTCGTTGTTCGACAGAAACTCAACTGGACTCACCACATAAACAGTGGTGCAACAAGAGTAGGACAGAGGCTGGGGATACTGCAGTTAGTAACTCACCTACTGACTCCTCATAGCCTGTCCACCATGTACAGGGTACGTCTCAGGTGTGTGATGGAATACTCCCTACTTGCCTGGATGGGTGCAGCTCCAACAACATGCAAGAAGTTTGATACCATCCAGGACAAAGCAACCCACTTGATTGGCACCACATCCACAAGCACCCACTCCCTCCACCACCGACACTCAGTAGCAGCGATGTGTAGCATCTACAAGATGCATTGTAGAAATTAACCAAAGATTCTCAAACAGCATCGTCCAAATCCAAGACTACTTCCATCTAGAAGGACATGGACAGCAGACACACGGGAACACCACCACCTTCAAGTTCCCCTCCAAGTCACTCACTGTCCTGACTTGGAAATATATCGATGACCCTTCACCATCGCTGGGTCAAAATCTTGGAAATCCCTTCCTAATGGCATTGTGGGTCTACCTACAACATAGGGACTGCAGCAGTTCAAGAAGCCAGCTCCCCCCACCTTCTCAAGGGCAACTAGGGACGGACAATACCTGGCCAGCCAGTAACGTTCACATCCCACAGAAATGAATACATCTGAAAGTAATGATCCAACTTAATGAAAGCTGTTTTAAGTTTCATGGCCTTCATGAAAACAGATATCCCAGCACAGGAAGTGGCCATTTGGACCACTGTGTCTTTGTAGCTGCTCGCTTAGCAAGTGTCCTAACCTTTCAAATATTTATCCATTCTATTTTAAATGATGTAATATCCTACACTTTATAAGGGTCATCAGGATAGCAGTTGTTTTAAAAGCATCCTAGTAAAAGGAGAAAATTGTGGGCAGGATGTAAAAGGGCTGAAATTCCAGTGGTCACTATCACTGAAACGCAGTAACAGATGAATGAACTGGACTTAAAGGCTGCCATATATGTTGTAAAATAAATATAGTGTAGAGCCATTGGTTATATAATCTTCCAAAATTCCCTAGATCCTGGACGAATTCAAAAACTGCAAAATGTAACACCTCTTTCAGAAAAGAGGAACAGAATAAAGCAGGAAAGTGTAGGGCAGTGAGCCGGAGATCTGTCATGGTGATAATGGTAGAAGCCATTAATAGTATGAGCAATTAGCAGAAGTTGAAAAAACTTCAGAGAGTCAAATTATTTTATGAAAAGAAAATTGTGTTTGACATTTTTTAGAAGTATTTTTCAGGATGTAACAGACATGTTGGATAAAGGAGAATGACTGGAAGCCATGTATCTGAAATTCTAAAACACATTCAAGGAGTTGCCACAGAAATACTCATGGTGTTGAGATAATGCATTAGCATAAATAGAAGATTATCTAACAAATACAACAGAGCCAGGATAAACATATCATTTTCAGGGTGACAAGGTGAAACACGGACTGACACAAAGATCAGTGCTGAGCCTCAATTATTTAAAATTATTCTGTTGACTTAGATGATGTGATTAGACATGCTATAGCCAAATTAAATGACAGGAAGAGAGTCTAGATCAGAGTGGTGTTGGAAAAGCACAGCAGTTCAGGCAGCATCCGAGGAGCAGGAAAATCGACGTTTCGGGCAAAAGCCCTTCATCAGGAATAGAGGCAAAGTGCCTGCAGGGTGGAGAGATAAATGAGAGGGGGGTGGGAGTGGGGAAAAAGTAGCATAGAGTACAATACGTGAAAGGTCAGGGAGGAGGGTGGGGGAAGGTAGCAAAGAGTACAATGGGTGAATGGGAGTGGGGATGAAGGTAATAGGTCAGAGAGGAGGATGGAAAGGATAGGTGGAAAGGAAGATAGGCAGGTAGGACAAGTCATGGGGACAGTGCTGAGCTGGAAGGTTGGAACTGGGGTAAGGTGGGGGGAGGGGAAATGAGGAAACTGGTGAATTCCACATTGATGCCCTGGGGTTGAAGTGTTCCGAGGTGGAAGATGAGGCGTTTCTCCTCCAGGCGTCGGGTGGTGAGGGAACGGCGGTGAAGGAGGCCCAGGACGTCCATGTCCTCGGCTGAGTGGGAGGGGGAATTGAAATGTTGGGCCACAGGGAAGTGTGGTTGATTGGTGCGGGTGTCCTAGAGTTGTTCCCTAAAGCGCACTGTCCCCCCAATGTAGAGGAGACCGCATTGGGAGCAACGGATACAATAAATGATATTGGTGGATGTGCAGGCAAACCTTTGACGGATGTGGAAGGCTCCTTTGGGGCCTTGGATGGAGGTGAGGGAGGAGGTGTGGGCGTAGGTTTTGCAATTCCTGCAGTGGCAGGGGCAGGTGCCAGGACGGGAGGGTGGGTTGTTGGGGGGCATCGACCTGACCAGATAGTCACGGAGGGAATGGTCTTTGCGGAAGGCAGAAAGGGGTGGGGAGGGAACTATATCCCTGGTGGTGGGGTCTTTTTGGAGGTGGCGGAAATGTCGGTGGATGATTTGGTTTATGCAAAGGTTGGTAGGGTGGAAGGTGAGCTCCAGGGGGTGTTCTGTCCGTGTTACGGTTGGAGGGGCGGGGTTTGTGGGCGGAGGTGCGGGATGTGGACGAGATGCGATGGAGGGCATCTTTAACCACGTGGGAAGGGAAATTGCGGTCTCTAAAGAAGGAGGCCATCTGGTATGTTCTGTGGTGGAACTGGTCCTCCTGGGAGCAGATACGGCGGAGGCGGAGGAATTGGGAATACAGAATGGCATTTTTGCAGGAGGTAGGGTGGGAAGAGGTGTAATCCAGGTAGCTGTGGGAATCGGTGGGTTTATAAAAAATGTCGGTGTCAAGTCGGTCGTCATTAATGGAGATGGAGAGGTCCAGGAAGGGGAGGGAGGTGTCAGAGATGGTCCAGGTAAATTTAAGGTCAGGGTGGAATGTGTTGGTGAAGTTGATGAATTGCTCAACCTCCTCGCGGGAGCACGAGGTGGCGCCAATGCAGTCATCAATGTAGCGGAGGAAGAGGTGGGGAGTGGTGCCGGTGTAATTACGGAAGATCGACTGTTCTACGTAGCCAACAAAGAGACAGGCATAGCTGGGGCCCATACCGGTGCCCATGGCTACCCCTTTGGTTTGGAGGAAGTGGGAGGATTCGAAGGAGAATTTGTTAAGGGTGAGGACAGTTCAGCCAAACGAATGAGAGTGTCGGTAGAAGGGTACTGTTGGGAACGTCGGGAGAGGAAGAAACAGAGGGCTTGGAGGCCCTGGTCATAGTGGATGGAGGTGTAGAGGGATTGGATATCCATGGTGAAGATGAGGCATTGGGGGCCGGGGAAACGGAAGTCTTGGAGGAAGTGGAGGGCACGGGTGGTGTCTCGAACATATGTGGGGAGTTCCTGGACTAGGGGGGAATAGGACAGTATCAAGGTAGATAGATTCTGGATCAATGGTGCTGGAAGAGCACAGCAGTTCAGGCAGCATCCGAGCAGCTTCAGCAAAATCGACGTTTCGGGCAAAAGCCCTTCATCAGGAATAAAGGCAGAGAGCCTGAAGCGTGGAGAGATAAGCTAGGGGAGGGTGGGGGTGGGGAGAGAGTAGCATAGAGTACAATGGGTGAGTGGGGGAGGAGATGAAGGTGATAGGTCAGGGAGGAGAGGGTGGAGTGGATAGGTGGAAAAGGAGCTAGGCAGGTCGGACAAGTCCGGACAAGTCAAGGGGACTGGAAGTTTGAAACTAGGATGAGGTGGGGGAAGGGGAAATGAGGAAGCTGTTGAAGCCCACATTGATGCCCTGGGGTTGAAGTGTTCCAAGGCGGAAGATGAGGCGTTCTTCCTCCAGGCGTCTGCCGGTGAGGGAGCGGCGGTGAAGGAGGCCCAGGACCTCCATGTCCTTGGCAGAGTGGGAGGGGGAGTTGAAATGTTGGTCCTCGGGGCGGTTTGGTTGATTGGTGCGGGTGTCCTGGAGAAGTTCCCTAAAGCGCTCTGCTAGGAGGCGCCCAGTCTCCCAATGTAGAGGAGACCGCATCGGGAGCAACGGATAGAATAAATGATATTAGTGGATGTGCAGGTAAAACTTTGATGGATGTGGAAGGCTCCTTTAGGGCCTTGGATAGAGGTGAGGGAGGTGGTGTGGGCACAGGTTTTACAGTTCCTGCAGTGGCAGGGGAAAGTGCCAGGATGGGAGGGTGGGTCGTAGGGGGGGCGTGGACCTGACCAGGTAGTCACGGAGGGAACGGTCTTTGCGGAAGGCGGAAAGGGGTGGGGAGGGAAATATATCCCTGGTGGTGGGGTCTGTTTGGAGGTGGCGGAAATATCGGCGGATGATTTGGTTTATGCGAAGGTTGGTAGGGTGGAAGGTGAGCACCAGGGGCGTTCTGTCCTTGTTACGGTTGGAGGAGTGGGGTCTGAGGGCGGAGGTGCGGGATGTGGACGAGATGCATTGGAGGGCATCTTTAACCACGTGGGAAGGGAAATTGCGGTCTCTAAAGAAGGAGGCCATCTGGTGTGTTCTGTGGTGGAACTGGTCCTCCTGGGAGCAGATATGGCGGAGGCGGAGGAATTGGGAATACGGGATGGCATTTTTGCAAGAGATAGGGTGGGAAGAGGTGTAATCCAGGTAGCTGTGGGAGTCGCTGGGTTTGTAAAAAATGTCAGTGTCAAGTCGGTCGTCACTAATGGAGATGGAGAGGTCCAGGAAGGGGAGGGAGGTGTCAGAGATGGTCCAGGTAAATTTAAGGTTGGGGTGGAATGTGTTGGTGAAGTTGATGAATTGCTCAACCTCCTCTCGGGAGTTTTTCAGGAAGGGGAGGGTGGTGTCAGAGATGGTCCAGGTAAATTTAAGGTCAGGGTGGAATGTGTTGGTGAAGTTGATGAATTGCTCAATCTCCTCTCGGGAGTTTTCCAGGAAGGGGAGGGAGGTGTCAGAGATGGTCCATTCCAAGGTAGATAGAGATGAGTTCAGTGGGGCAGGAGCAGGCTGAGACAATGGGTCGGCCAGGGTGGTCAGGCTTGTGGATCTTGGGAAGGACCGAGCAGTGCGGGGTTCCCGGACTATGAGGTTGGAAGCTGTGGGTGGGAGATCTCCTGAGGTGATGCGGTTCTGTATGGTCTGGGAGATGATGGTTTGGTGATGGGGGGGTGGGGTCATGGTCAAGGGGGCGGTAGGAGGAGGTGTCTTCAAGTTGGCATCTGGCTTCAGCGGTGTAGAGGTCAGTGCGCCAAACTAAATGACAGGAAGGCTAATGGAATGTTGGCCCTTATTTCAAGAGAATTAGAATATAAGAGTCAGGAGGTCTTACTGCAATTTTACAAGGTGCTAGGGAGATCGCATCTTGAGCAGTTTTGGTCCCCTTATTTAGGGGAAGATATTGTTAATTGGAGACAGTCCATAGAAGGCTCACTTGGGTGATCCGAGTATGGAGGGTTACAAAGGCCAAACAGGCCGGGAGTCTACTCACTGGAGTTTAGAAGAATGAGAGGTGATCTCATTGAAACATCTCGGATTCTGAAGGAGCTTGACAGAGTCAATGCTGAGCAGATGTTTTCCCTCAGTGGAGAGTCAAAGATCAGAGGGAATAGTCCCAGAATAAAGGGGCACCAATTTAAAAATGAGATGAGAAATTCCTTCTCTCAGTGGGTTGAGAGCCTTGGGAATCCCTTGCTGCAGAGAGCTGTAGGGGCAGAGTTCTTGTGTATATTTGAGGTTGAGATAGATTATTGATCAGTCAGGGAATCAAGGGAGATGAGGAATGTTGGATCAGCTATGATATTATTAAGTGGTGGAGCAGGGATTGAACAGCCTACTCCTCTTCCTACTTCTTATGGTCTATGGACACAAAGTAAGCAGGAAAGTTAATTGTGAGAACACAACAAATAAAGACAGGTTAAGTGAATGCAAAAATAAAATTGACAGAGTATAATTGTGAAGTTATTTAAATGAGTAGGCAGCAAAAAAATAGGTTTTAAATGTGGTTAACTGCAGCATGCAGTGATGCAGAGGGATTATGGTGGTTTCCATATAAAACACAAGAGTTCTCATGCAGGTACAATAAATACTACAAAGACAAATGGAATGTGATTTTCAAGCAAGAGAGATGAAGTATAAAAATAGGAAAATCTTACAATCCCTTTGTCAAGTGTTGGAAACCACACCTAGATTACCATGTGCAGTTTGATCTTTTTGTTTAAAGATGGGATTTACTTACAATAGAGAGAGTTAAGGATAAGTTTACTCCTGTACATACAAAGATGGGA